>NW_017673591.1:41509-78028 GCF_001879085.1 Nicotiana attenuata
AAAAAGAGAGAGAATCGGGCCTCAAGGAGTCCGTGAAGGAGCTGTGGGCAGATATTGATAGAATTGAAGGCAGACAGCTGCCTTTGGACCTGTTGCTTGATGATCCAGTCCAGCAGCTCATCCACCATCGGAGCAGACCCAGAGGCCTCCGAAGAGGAGGAGAGAGATCTCTAGAGCAGATGATGCTATCATCCACTTGGCGACCCACCGAGACCTCCTCTAGTCAGCCACAGGATGTACCAGTTCCACAGCCTGTCGAGGTCCAGGCCCAGGTTCCAGTAGCTGAGGGAGCAAACCACCGGGGACCAGTCTGAGGTCCCCGAGCACACAGAGGACCTAGGGACCACCCATGATCCTATGCAGACAAACTACGGCTTAGGGAGTCTTCTATAATCCTTTTTCTCTATCTTTTTGGTGCATATTTGGATACCCATTTTGACACATAATCAACCACCACAAGAATGTAAGTGTTACCACACAAGCTAACAAAAGGGCCCATAAAATCGATGCCCCACACATCAAAGATATCAACTTCAAGAATTGTGTTTAGAGACATCTCATCTTTCTTGGAAATCCCGCCCGCTCGTTGACATTGATCACATCTTTTTACTAGATCACTTGCATCTTTGAACAAGGTTGGCCAATAAAAACCACAACTCAGAACTTTCGAAGCCGTCCTCACCCCTCCATGATGGCCACCATAGGGGGAGGAATGACAAGCCTCCAAAATACTCACTTGCTCTTCCTCCGGGACACACCTTCGAATCACATCATCCGTGCAAATCTTGAACAAGTATGGCTCATCCCAATAGAAGTCCAGAATATCCCGTTTGAGCTTCTTCCTTTGGTTAGAAGAGAGTTCACACGGGATGATGCCAGTCACAATGAAATTAGCAATGTCCTCAAACCATGGCATATCACACATTGACACAGAAAGTAGTTGCTCATCGGGGAATGTATCATTGATCTCCAAGCCATCACACGGCCTTCCTTCCTCCTCCAAGCGGGACAAATGATCCGCAACTTGGTTCTTACTACCTTTCCGGTCCACTATTTCCAAATTAAACTCTTGAAGAAGTAACACCCATCTCATCAACCTAGCCTTGGAATCTTTCTTGATCATCAAATACTTAAGGGCGGCATGATCGGTGTGCACTATGACTTTGGCTCCCATAAGATATGGCCGAAATTTTTCCATGGCGAACACAATAGCTAACAATTCCTTCTCCGTCACCATGTAGTTTCTTTGAGCTTCATTCATAGTCTTACTTGCATAGTACACGGGATGAAACATTTTGTTCACTCTTTGACCCAACGCTGCCCCAACCGGAATGTCACTTGCATCGCACATGAGCTCGAAAGGCAAGCTCCAATTGGGTGCGGTAATGATTGGGGTGGTGGTCAACTTGTGCTTAAGAAGTTCAAAGGCCTCCATGCATTTCTCATCAAACACAAACTTGGCATCTTTCTCTAGTAACTTGCAAAGAGGATTCACTACCTTCGAAAAATCCTTGATAAAGCGCCGGTAGAACCCCGCATGCCCAAGGAAATTTCTCACCCCTTTGACAGAAGTGGGGGGAGGAAGCCTTGAAATCACCTCAATCTTGGCTTTATCTACTTCAATCCCATGCTTAGAAATTTTGTGACCCAACACTATGCCCTCTTCAACCATGAAGTGGCATTTCTCCCAATTAAGAACGAGATTTGTGTCTTCACATCGGGCCAAGACTCTATCCAAATTTCCCAAACACTCTTCAACTGAATCACCAACCACACTAAAATCATCCATAAAGACCTCCAAAATGTCTTCCACCATGTCGGTGAAAATAGCCATCATGCATCGTTGGAAGGTCGCCGGAGCATTGCACAACCCGAACGGCATCCGAGAGAAAGCAAATGTACCATATGGGCAGGTGAATGTGGTCTTCTCTTGGTCCTCCGGAGCAATTAAGATTTGATTATAACCCGAATATCCATCCAAGAAGCAATAAAAGGCTCGCCCCGCAAGGCGATCAAGCATTTGGTCAAGGAATGGCAAAGGGAAATGATCCTTGTGGGTCACCTTGTTTAGCTTCCGGTAGTCCATGCAAACCCTCCACCCGATAATTGTCCGAGTGGGTATAAGTTAATTGTTGTCATATGTCACCACGGTCATCCCACCTTTCTTCGGCACACATTGCACCGGAGAAGTCCATGAGCTATCGGAGATCGGGTACACCACACCTGCATCTAGCCACTTGATCACTTCTTTCTTCACCACCTCTTGCATTGCTTCATTGAGCCTCTTTTGATGTTCCAAGGAGGGCCTTGTATCACTCCTACCAAAATACTTGTGCATGACAAAGTGCGGGTCTTACTACCCGATACGTCGGCNATATCGGCCAACGTCCATCCAATTGCCCTTTTACGCCTTTGAAG
Source organism: Nicotiana attenuata (assembly GCF_001879085.1). Taxonomy (NCBI): domain Eukaryota; kingdom Viridiplantae; phylum Streptophyta; class Magnoliopsida; order Solanales; family Solanaceae; genus Nicotiana; species Nicotiana attenuata. Next base: position 43,928 of record NW_017673591.1, read on the forward strand.
CACCTCCAGAGTGGCCTCAACATGCATGTTAGTAAGGCAAGAAGAAAGAATAACTGGTATAGTAGAATTAGAGCCCAAGAATTCATACCTGAGGTGTGGAGGTAGTGGCTTCAACTCCAACACCGGTGGCTCCTCAATTGATGGTTTGGTTGGTGGAGTTTTCCGATTTTCAAGATCCAAAGACAATTTTCTGGGCTCATAGGAATAAGAGCCCATCCCATGTAAGTCATTGACACACTCCACTCTGCTTGCATCATCATTAACATCAAGATTTAATAGCACGGCCTCAAGGGGGTCCTCCACGTTAATCATAGAACTTGTGTCATCCACGATCACAGCTGTGACAATGTCCACAAATGAGCACACCTCGGTGCTATTGGGTTGCTTCATGGATTTGCAAACATGGAAGACGACCTTCTCAACCCCCACTCGAAAAGTTAGTTCACCCGCTTAAACATCAACCAATGCCTTCCCCGTTGCAAGGAAAGGTCTCCCTAATATGATCGGGACCTCATAGTCGACCTCACAATCCAAAATCACAAAGTCCGCTGGCAGGATAAATTTGTCCACCCAGACAAGCACATCATCAACTATACCCAAAGGTCGCTTCATTGATCTATCTGCCATCTGTAATCTCATGGAAGTTGGCCTTGGTGGCCCAATACCCAAAGTCTTGAAAACTGAGAAGGGCATTAAGTTGATGCTTGCCCCAAGATCACATAAAGCTTTGGCAAAGTCTGCACTACCAATAGTGCAGGGGATAGTGAAAGCACCGGGATCCTCTAATTTCGGGGCCATTTAATGTACTATGGCACTAACTTTGTGGGTCATCTTGATAGTTTCACAGTCCATCGATCTTTTCTTCGTAACCAAATCCTTCATGAACTTAGCATACCCAAGCATTTGTTCCAAAGCCTCCACCAAAGGCACGTTGATGGATAAGCTCTTCATCATGTCAATAAACTTTTTGAATTGATTCTCACTTTTCTGCTTTGCTAACCGTTGAGGATAAGGCGGAGGTGGCCTAGGAAAAGGTGCCTTGGCTTTTGGCACCACCGGCTCGGGCATGTCAATCACGTGTTCCCTAGACGGGTTCACGACATCTTGAGTTTCCACCTCAGCCTCATTAATGTCAATCCTCACATCAATTTTCACCTCATTCGCAACCATATCTTCAACAATCAAAGGTACTTCATTTTCCCGCAACACAACATCATCATCCACAACTTGCTTATCTTTTGAGGCATGCACATTACCGCCCCTGAACCCAGGCTATGCGGACCGCACAGAATGGACTGCGGTCACGGAGGCATCTAGCGCGGTCCGCACAAAAACGATCGTGGACCGCATAGGCTTAATCCTTAGCACTTGACATCTCTCTGAAGTTTGCTTCCGCGGACCGCACAAAATGGTGATGCGGCCGTGGTGTCTTCAGTGCGGGCCGCACAATATCTACTGCGGCCGTACTGCTTTGATGCCTTGAAATCTAGTCTCTGAATCTCCCTAGTGCGGACCGCACAAAGTGTAGTGCGGCCGCACTAGGTCTGTTTCTCCTGAGTTTTGTCTTGTCTTTGGTACTTGTGCAGGTTACACTCCTTTTGAGCCGATCTTTGACATCTTATCACTTTGTTGATCAAAGCTGCAATCAAGCACAACTTATGAGCCTTTTGGGATTATTTTGTATGAATTTATAATAAAAGCATAAGCAAGAAGGAGCATGAAACACGTCAAAATCCCTAGTTATCAAGCGGCGCGTGTATTATCCACCCTCGAGTCCTCACACAAATGAGACTCGAAGACAAGATAGTACCGCGTTGCATAACATTAACAGGTTTTAACAATGCAGTTGAACGGACCTCTGGGGAGATAACGCTACTCGTTCTGGCTGGGGGCGTCACCCTAGAAACAACGTTCCATGTCATGAACCAAGACACAACTTATAACGCCATCATAGGGCGGCCATGGATACACGCCATGAGAGCCATACCGTCAAGCCTATATCAAGTAATCAAGTTCCCTACTCCATGGGGGATAATCAGCATCCGAGGTGAACAATGCACCGCCCAAGAATGATATCGTATTGCCCGGGATGGCACATAAACCCAACAGCTAAAGGGAACAGACCCAGAAGCATAACAATTACCAAAGTCAGGGACCAAACTCGACGCACAAACAGACGTCATCAGGGACCACGACATCATGGAAGCTGCTGAGTCAACGGTAGAAGACCTCGATCTCGTCTAATTAAATAGCAGCGACAGTAGTGAAAAGGCTTACATCGGACACAAACTCTCAGAACCAAGTAAATTTCACAAGTTTTTAATTAACAACACCGATTTGTTCACCTTCTCCCATGCATATATGCCAGGTATCTCGAAAGACGTTGCCACTCACAAGTTGAACGTCGACCCATTCTACCCAACAGTGCGGCAAATAAGAAGGAAATTCAACGCCGCAATCAACAAGGCCATCAGTGATGAAGTGGATAAGCTCCTCGCCAACGGTTCCATCCGGGAATCAAAATATCCCCAATGGGTCGCCAATGTAGTCATGATAGAAAAGAAAAATGGGAAATGGCGGATGTGCGTAGATTTCACAGACCTAAACAAAGCATGCCTAAAAGACTATTTTCCCTTGCCTCATATCGACCAGTTCATCGACGCAACAGCAGGGCACAAATTGCTAAGCTTCTTGGGCGCCTACTCGGGTTACAACCAAATCCTCAGGGAGGAAGACGACCAAGAGAAAACTACTTTTATCACCCATCAGTGAACGTACTGTTATAGGGTCATGCCATTCGGGTTGAAGAATGCAGGGGCAACGTACCAAAGGTTGGTCACCAAGATGTTCAAAGACCAACTTGGCAAGACAATGGAAGTCTACATCGACAACATGTTGGTCAAGTCAAAAAGGAAATAAGACCACATCGACCACTTGAAAGAGGCCTTCGGAATATAAAGGTAGTACGGTAAGAAACTAAACCCTGAAAAATGTGCCTTCGGCGTAACCTCGGGCAAATTTCTTGGTTTCTTGGTATCACAAAGAGGCATCGAAGTCAATCCGGCATAAATCAAAGCCGTTAAAGGGATACCTGAAGTGCTAACCAGCAAAAAATAGGTGCAAAAACGACTGGCCGTATAGCCACCCTGTCGAGATTCATCTCATGGTCATCCGACAGATGCCACAAATTCTTCAACGTGCTGAGAAAAGACAACAGGCTTTAGTGGAATTCAGAATGCAACTATGCCTTGAGGGAACTAAAGGCATACTTGTCCTCGCCCCCACTGCTCGCCAGAGCAGAACCTGGCGAATGCCTCCTAAAATACTTAGCCATCTCAGAGGTCGCGGTAAGCGCAGTGTTAGTCCACGAAAACAAAGGTACCCAATCTCCAATTTATTATATTAGCATAACCCTGGTCGATGCCGAAAGAGGTACCCCAACCTCGAGAAATTGGCTTTAGCATTGGTTATAGCTTCAGGAAAGCTTAGACCCTATTTTTAGTGCCATCGCAACTTGGTGGTGACGACCTTCCCCCTGCGGAGCATCCTACATAAACCCGAACTGTCGGGAAGACTTGCCATGTAGGCCATAGAATTAAGTGATCACGATATAACATATCAGCTGCGAACAGCGATAAAATCGCAGGTACTCACCGATTTCGTCGCCGGTTTCAGTGCCAAAATAATGCCCGAGGTTGAGCGAGAGGCTTCTCGTACCCTGCCTGGGCAACCCGTACTCTGGGTCCTATACACTGACGGTGCATCCAACGCGTCAGGATCTGGACTAGAACTCGTACTCGAGGTCCCAACAAGCAAAATTATCCGCTAATCCATACGGTGCCCTGATATGACTAACAATGAGGCCGAGTATGAGGCCGTAATTATTGTATTAAAGCTAACTCTCAAATACGGAGCACGACGAGTCGTCCTCAGATGCGACTCACAACTCATCGTCTACCAAGTTACAGGGACTTTCCAAATCAAAGAGCAGAGGTTAGAAAAGTACCATGCCAAAATTCATACACTACTGCCAGAATTTGATGAATGTCGACTCGACAAGATACCTCGAGCGCAAAAGATCGAGGTAGATGGCCTCGCCAAATTAGCAGTAGCCATCAAAAATATCACTAAAGAGAACGTGGTGACCCTCCTCCACTCGTCAATAGACCAACTTGAGGTACACTCTATAAATTTGACTTGTTACTGGCGCAACCGCATCATGACATATTTGCAGGAGGGAGTACTTCCACAAGACAAAAAGGAAGCCAAAAAGCTTCGAATGCAGGCGGCCAGGTACAACATCATAAATCACGACCAGTACAAGAGAACATTCGGGGGGCCCTTAGCAAAATGCTTAGGGCTGAACCAAACAAGGCGCGTGCTCGACGAAGTACACGAAGGTCACTATGGTGCCCATACAAGCAACCGAGCCCTAGTTAGATACCTCATTCGGGCAAGATATTACCGGCCCACTAAAAAAGAAGTCGCAGATTACGTCAAGAGGTGCGAGTACTGCCAAAACTACGCACCTATGATACATCAAGCGGGCAAATACCTCTACTCTGTCATTTCGCCGTGGCCATTCATCAAATGGGGAATGGACATCGTCGGACCCCTCCCAGCGGGGCGAGGTAAGATACGTTTTCTTTTGGTTTTAACTGACTACTTTTCCAAATGGGTGGGAGTAGGTGCGTTCACCCAAATATGCGAACAGGAAGTCATCACATTCATATGGAAAAACATCATATGCTGTTTCGGCATCCATAAAGAAATCAGTTGTGACGACGGGCCCAATTCACCGGGAAAAAGACCATTGAGTTCTTCAATAAATGGAACATCAAGCGAATACTCTCCACGCTATGTCATCTCGCTGGTAACGGTCAAGCTGAATCCTCCAACAAAACAATATTGATCATCTTAAAGAAAAAGCTAGAGTACGCCAAAGGGTTATGGCCGGAATTGCTACCAGAGGTGCTATGGACCTACCGCACCACGCCAAAAACGAGCATAGGCGAAACGCCATATTCACTAGTCTACGAGACTGACACCATGATACCTGTCAAGGTCGGGGAGCCTAGCCTCAGATACTCCAAGGAAAGCGGACTGAGCAATGACAAAAATAGGAAACAAGACCTCGACGAGGTAGAAGAGCGAAGAGACATGGCTTACGTAAGAAAGGTAGCCCAAAAACAACAAGCAGAAAAGTACTACAACAAAATAGCCAAAATACGACCACTCAAAGTCGGAGACTATGTTCTCAAGGCCACGACACAAACGAGTAAAGACCCGAAAGAAGGCAAACTGGGAACCAATTGGGACAGGCCATACAAAATCAAGGCAGCAGCTAGCAAAGGAGCATTCCAACTAGAAACAATTGACGGAAAACTACTACAAAACAATTGGAATGTCGCCCACCTCAAATACTTCAACTTCTGAAAAAGGACGCCCATCAAGTCGTACTCTTTTTCCCTCACCCGGGTTTTGTCCCAATTGGGTTTTATCGGGGAGGTTTTTAATGAGGCGGCGAAGGGGACGTCTCGAAGTTCAAGTATGATTCATCGCCCCACTTGCTGACTGCTTCTCCAGGACGAACAATGAAGGGACTAGATACATGGAAACTTCTCCAAAATATGTATGAAACGGATGTATAGTATTCTCCATTGAATAAAATAAAATAGCATTTTGTACTCTCTACCAAGATATTCTCCAATGAATGAAATAAAGAAACTCTTTACTCTCCATCGTCTCTTTTTCGCATCTAATATTCGGCCTCGCTCGAATTACTTAACATTCGGCCTCACTCAAATTACTTAACATTCGACCTCGCTCAATTTACTTTACAGTCGACCTTGCTCGAGTTACTTTAAAGATCTGCGATCGACTATGCCAAAACATTACACACAAGAGGCCGAAAAGCCAAGGACTTCACCGCACAGCAAACAAAAATGACAATTCGGAGATACACAGCAAAAAGGTAATCATTCCATTACAACTTTTATATTACAAAAATTTTTACAAAGGGCCCGAAGACGCCCTTACAAAAATAGCAAGGCAAAATAAAAATAAATACAACGGCCCTACATCGCGTCATCCCCTTCGGCATACTCCTCGTTATACCAAGAATTGGTGGCGAGCATGTCCGCATCATCATTGACATCATCACCGCCAGGTGTACCGGGATCATAACTACAGGCTTTACGGGCCGCGCGTGCTTTAACACGGACACCCTCGAGCTCTGCCTCGAAAACTTTCCCGTTAGCCTTCAGGTACTTGTACACATCAAGCTGAGCCTCGGCATAAACCCAAATCTTATATAACTCCTGCGGCACAACGGGATCGATAGAAGTATGAGACGTAGACGGCTGCGACTGCCGTCGCACTTACTTAGCCTTCAAAGAACCAACCTGTTCATTCATTCCGGAAAACTCCGCCTCCAGATATTGAATTCGATCTTCTAACCTTGCTGCCTTGAGCGCCAACGTCTCCACCTCATTATCCCGCTTAGACCTACAAACACGGAGGGCATCATCCAAGGAAGCTACTTTAGATATGGTAGCCACCCTGCCTTTTTCGGCATGAGCCAATTCATCGACTTTCACACTCAACTCGCATCTCAGATCGACAGCCTCCGCTTCCCTTTGCCCAAGCTTAGAAGCTAAAGAAGCCACCCGCACCTGAAGATCAGCTTTCTCGGCCATCACCCCCTTGCTCACCATGAGCTCATCATCCTTGGCCTTAAGTGCCGCCTCAAGCTCGCTGCATCAACCTATAGCCTTCATCAGCTCATCATCCCGCTCCTTCAGCTCTTCAACTTTCTGCACCAACTCTTCCTCTTTCTGTTTAAGCCCGTCACAAAATAGCTAAAACTCGCTATCTTGAGTAAAGACATCGGCCAATGCACGATGCTTGGTATGGTACTCCTTGTACTTGGAGGTCATCTTCTTAAAAATGGTCATCCTCCGCTCGTCCCTCCGGTCGCGCTCGATCTCCAAAATGAGAGTCTGACATGCAAAGGAAAGAATGTCAGCATAAGCAGATTACGCATGCAAAACAAATCCTAACAAGAAAAGAAAAAATGCTTACTCGCAAAGCCATGCCAGAAATACGCAGCGATAGCTCTGCATCACTCATCGCCTGAAGCTTTGCGTTCTCAGAAGCGGCGCACAAGGGGGCGAAGGATGACACTGCCTGCTCAGAGTTTGCCAAAAGATCATAACCTACAAGAATGATTACGTGTCGGTTAGGACCCTCCGTCCTCACTTCCACGCGGGTATTTCTTTCCAAAAAGGCTCGTACCTCTTCGGGATCGATGTCTCAGCTTGAACCATCGTCCTCTACGAGCACCGCTCCATCTCCTCCGGCCGCCGACGATGCGCCGCCTTCAGCGGCCCGTGTGGATTCCCTGCCTTGATACATCCCCTCGGCCCTAGGGGACCTCCCCGCCATAATAGCATCCGCCATAAAAATGGCCCCTGCGTCTGGCATAGGTGAGGACGCCGCTCTCGAGGCGACGACCTTCTTCTTTTCAACACTAGTGGCGACAATCTTTCCAAGTTCCATTATCCTCCTCTTTCTCGATGGCGACTCCTCTCCGTTAGAGGACTCATTTACAAGGTGGTAGATAGGCCGGGAAGAGATCTCATCCCGTACAACAATATTCAGAGGAGGGGGTCCCTAATTGACAAAGTTTGAGTACGACCTCCGTGGGCGGACTCAGCCAAAGTAACTTGCATCCCTGCCGATGCAATGGCCTGGCGAAATGCCGGCACTGGAGCTTTCTTTTTGGAAGCCCGTCGACCTGTCACCACAAAGTGGTCGTATCAACAAATAACGACGAACAACAGAAGGCCGAAACAAATAACACTTGCTAGATCGGACCTTCGGTCAAAAGCGTTTGTAGAAGACCGCCCTATCTCGAATACCCGCCACGTAAGGTACCATGCGAGCCACCTAGTCTTTAATGCCGATGATGGGAAAGGGTGCACGCCTCTCAGCTAAAAAAATCAACACAAAGAAACCACAAATGAATGAAAATCAAAAGGGACAAAAAACGATAACAAGCGTATGCCATCAACACGTACGATTATGATTCCACTGCTAGGGAAATCCAGTAGGGTCTGACACCAAATGCTCGGTTCTGATAAAGAAGTACTTCTGCCAAAACTTCCAATTCGTCCTATCGTCCATTCCAACTACCAGCCCTCTGGTCTCGCGATGTCACAGGTGTATCATAGTGCCTCTGTAGAAACTAGGTGAAAACAAGTATAATAGGTGGCGGATATTGACCTCGCAACCAGCCAACTCCGCATACTTTGCTAGCATCGGGAAAGCTTTATACAAATACAGAGATAGCTGTGTTGGGCAGACATTGTAAAATCGGCAGAATTTCCTCCGCCAGCGGAAGAAGAGGGAGAGTGTAACCAATTAAGAAAGGGTAGACATAGAAGGCACAGTACCCAGGTCGATGGACCTCCACGATGTCGCCACCAGCTGGAACCATCTCGACGTGAGAAGGATATGATATGTAGATTGGAGTTCACTCGTATGAGACGGTCCGGTCTCACAGATCACCAGAACGGGAGCAGGAGCAGGTTCCTTGTGGAAATCGCTTCTGGACAAGGGGTTTTTGGGAATTATCTTCTCTACGGTAGGAAAACTCTCACCCTCTTCAGCCACGACATCCTCACCACCGGAAGGAGGAGCCACCGATAACGGAGTGGCATCGGAAACCTTGTCATGAATGCGAAGGGTTTGTGACATCTCGATGATAAAAGGTGTGCTACTAAACGAAATCGTAAAAATAATGTTAATAACAGGAACTGGCAAAGAAGATCGAAGGAAAATAGTGTTCATGCAAGGAGGGGAATGGTGGAAACTTTTAAAAAAATGAAACCCTCATCTATTTATAAGGCTAGATGGAACAAGAATCGAAGTGAAGGATTGTCAACGGCACTAAAACCAAAGCGACATGCACGCAGACGCTGTCTCGGGAAGATGTGTAATGATGACGCACATAGCTGTGACTACACTCCATGGTAACCACATCAATCATGACTCCGCTGGTTGTGTCGTTCTCTCGATCTTGGTCGACCCGACTTGATTCAATAACTAAATTCTCCATGGACAGAAGTAAATGATATCCACTTATCGAGGACGTGCAGGGCCTCGATCTCAACAAGCGGAGGGACTAACTGTATGGGTCCAAATTTGGCGACCACAACAACGGATACGCAAACAAAGGACGGGGTCGACCATGATATAACGATTGAAGGTTGTTCTCACGAATGCTGATGTCAAAAACACGCAGCCGAGATCAGAAAGTAACGGTAGTATAGGTTCAGAAGTGGACATTATTCTTTATGCTGTACTTTTAGGGTTTTTGGAGAATATCCCCTATTAATAGGAAGAGATAGGGAACAAAAAAGGGACTGATTTTTCTTGACAAAAAAAACATATTGTAAAGGTTGACAGGAGAATATACGAAAAATTTGTCTTATTCATTGATTTGTTCAAGCACGCGTTGTTCAATCTTTATCCATAAATCCCATAATTCCACATACATCTGGGCTACGTACTTTTTCACGTCGCAGATAGAGAAAAGGGACATCCCGATCATATGATAATTGGGTGACAGATCCTTTTTCATTACATTTATTACCATTGCTTATGTTTATTGCATGCTTGTACTATCATATTTATTGTCAATCATAATATATGAAATCCGTTATTTGATACATCTGAACACTACTCGTTTCATAAATACTTTGTTTTATTCGATCTAGAATTTATTAAATTTAACTAAGATTCACCCCTTTAATTTATCATTAATTGGTTTAGCTATTATTGGCTCAAACAAGCCATACACACACTAAGCAGACAATTGAATTCCTATAACACCTAAGAATACAGTAGTGATCATAGAAGCTATGGGACATGCATGTCCTATCATTTTCCGTTTCCCAAATTCTTCAGTGTTCCATTACCTGTCCAAGTTGATAAATTTGTATCGGAAGTCCCACAAATTTGTGGGAGGGTGCAAGTACACTCTTTCTATGGTCTCGGACAATTTTTATCTCACGAGTTAGCTTTTATCGTTTTATTATCAAGTTATCTGTGTGAATATAGATACCGACCTTTTCCTTTTTGAATTTCAGTGGAAAAGAAATGATTGTATATTGTTGCAAATATACATGGTTTTGTCATGTGGCTTTGTAGTACTTGATCATTATTTGGAAGAAAATTTCGTATGGACATATAATTATATACAAATTGAATCACCTAACAACAAGGTCGTTGTAATATAGTGGTAAGTATTCCCACCTGTCACGCGGGTGACTCGGGTTCGATACCGGCAATGGCCAACCTTTTTTTAAATAGAAATGCTTTTCTTTGAAAGTGCATGCCTGCTTGGTGACGAATTGACTAATTGATAGTAGGGGGAAGTGCACGGTTAGCCACTAATAACACATGTATTTACTTTTAAGCCACTATTTAAAATGTCTTTAGTATTTAGCCACTGCTTTAATAAACTTTACCTGCCCGGACGAAAACACCCTTCTGCTCATAAAGTTCAGGACCAAGTGTCCTTAACTTTTGAACTTGCAACTCTAAGTTCAGGACTTCAGGACTACATTCCTTAACTTTTTTGAACTTGAAACTCTAAGTTCAGCACTTCAGGACTACATGCCCTTAACTTTTGAACTTGGAACTCGAAGTTCAGGACCACCTGTCCTTAAGTTCTGTGCTTGTAACTCTAAGTTAAGGACTACTTGTCCTTAACTTTTGAACTTGTAAGTCTAAGTTTAGGACCTATTGTCCTTAACTTTTGAGCTTGTTAATCTAAGTTCAGGACCAAGTTTCTTTAACTTTTGAACTTGCAATTGTAAGTTCACGACCTATTGTCCTTAACTTTTGAGCTTGTTATTCTAAGTTCAGGACTTCAGGATCTATTGTCCTTAACTTTTGAACTTGTAATTGTAAGTTCAGGACCTATTGTTCTTAACTTTTAAGCTTGTTAGTCTAAGTTCAGGACCAAGTGACCTTAACTTTTGCACTTGGAACTTGATATTCAGGACCACCTGTCCATAAGTTATGTGCTTGTAACTCTAAGTTAAGGACTACTTGTCCTTAACTTTTGAACTTGTATGTCTAAGTTCAGGACCTATTGTCCTTAAATTTTGAGCTTGTTAGTCTAAGTTTAGGACTAAGTGTCCTTAACTTTTGAACTTGTAACTATAAGTTCAGGACCAAGTGTCCTTAACTTTTGAGCTTCTTAGTCTAAGTTCAGGACCTATTGTCCTTAACTTTTGACCTTGTTAGTCTAAGTTCAGCACCTATGTTGGTGGTCAATAGGGTTTAACCAAATGAGGGAATACCATTCTCCCAACTGGTCTTGCAACTAGTACAATGTCATCAATAATGATACTAAAAGTTTTATACAATCCTAACGATTTTGGACCCCCATTATCATCAAAACTCCACAGACATGTACAAATACAAACTAAAATAATACTACTACTCCTATATATTCAACAAAATCTTGATTATAAAATGCAATAAGAACAATATTACATAATACAATAATGTTAAAAAAAAGAAACGAAAGGAATGGAAGAAGAATATGCACAGAGAATAGCCCAGAAAGAATATGTAGAGAGAATAGCCCAGAAAGAGAATCTGAAAATGGCGTATCTATCCAACCTGTGATACCATTGTATTTCCGTTTGGGCAGAAAGGGTAACAACGTCCTTTCATATTAATTTTAATAAACTAGTGGCTACTTTTGCTCAGCATTAAAAATGCTGGATAAAAAATAAATATCACTTTAAATAGTGGCTATCCCATACTATTTTTACTTGATAGTAGTAGTTGGGCCAACAAACTTATAGCTCCATTAATTGAACAATTATTACTATTATTTATCTTTACAAAAAGGGGAAAAGTACAGAAATAGCCAATTTAAACACAAACTTACCAACCTCTAGCCAAAATTTAAACACTTACCAAAAGTAGCCAAATTAGAGATGCACGCAAGGAAGGATTCTTCCATCCGAGAATCACGCTTCCTTCCATGTTTTACAAGCATATCAATTTACCAGATCACGACATTCTCTCCCTCTGTAAATCACAGCATCTCTCCCAAAAAATTCTCCAAAGGAGCTCCAAATTTCACTCAAAATCGATCAATTTCACTATATGTTTTTGCGATTTCTGTGTAGAAGGAACTGCGAATTACAATCAAAATCAATCAAGAAATTAAGAGTTTTGACCTAATTTGAGCTACTTCAATGGACAATTTACCAATTTTTATTCAGTATGGTGACCGATGGAATGTTGACAAAAACTTTGTAGATTACATGCGGATGTTGTAATAATAAATCTTCAAACATTGCGGAGTCGATCAATGCAGCGCTCAAGGCTACTAGAACTCCCAGTACTGCCTTTGCTGGACTACATAAGGCAATTGATCGGATGATGGAATGTTACAAACCTAAAGAATGCAGTAGAGTCATTTACTGATCTTGGAAAAAAAATATGATACAATGCTAATGGACAATCGTGAATTGTCACGTCAGATGAAGGTATGACTGGAATCCATAGTTACTTGTGCATAGAATATGTAATCATGCCGAATTCATGGCAATTCTGTTAAACTAGTGTCCACCTATACAAAAGCAAAGGCTTTTAATTTAATGTAGCATCTATGTCTACCCAACTACTGAAATATTGGTTGGTTTGACATGATATTAAGCTATTTTGAATCTTGTAGGCTATCTAGTATATGTATTTTGAGGGCATCTGCTTTGTCACCACTAATGATAGTTGATAAATTTTGTAGGTGACCCCTTCGACGAGTTACTTATATTCAGTACTTGACAAGGGTAAGCAGAGAATGGTGTTCCTAAAAGATCGAACTTATAGCTGTAGAAGGTTTCGGTTGGGTGAGCTACCATGTGCACATGCTTGGGCAGTATAAAAATACAAATACATTGATCACATTGAGTATTGCTCAGTGTACTACACCAGGAAGTACCTATTGAAGACCTATGAAATTCCAATTTATCCGGTTCCCGATGAAAGCACATAAAAAATTTCTGTAGAAGTTCTAGATGAAAAAGCCTTGCCACCAGACATGACTAAAACAATAGGAAGGCCAAGGAAGGGGAGGTGCAAGCCAATACCTAAAAGGGAACGAAAAAGGTCGATTTCATGTGGACAGTGTGGAGAAGAAGGTTACAACAGGAAAACATGTAGAAATAATCCAAAGAGAGGATGAAACACGTCAAACTTAGAATCACTTGTTATTTTACTTTACAAAATATCATAGAGATTTAGAAGAATGCAATATATCAAGAACTGTATCATTGAAGAATGTCATTTGAATTTTAGATATAAATAAATATTTGATCTATCATTTAAAATCGTGTTACAAGTGTCGTTTTTAAATTATACGTCTGTTTGATTAAAAAGAAGTTGTATCAGCTATGTATCATATTTGTCTCATCTGTGTATTGCTTGTGTATCACCTATGTATCTCTATGTATAGGCTCTTACTCATGTCTGTATTTGTGTAATAACAAAGCTAACTAATGGAAAACAGTCATAGCAGCTAGAAAACTATGCAAATAGTTTTAGAAATTTGCAAATAAGAATGTGGCTTCATCAATACAATTTTAAAACAAAATAAACTGCAGAACTCATTGTTAAGAAACTAACTGTGCAGCAATCCAAAATGACTGTACCATCTATGTATCATATGTGTATCATATCTATATCATATGTGTATCATGTGTGTATCATGCGTGTATCTGCAAGATACAATGTATCACAAACTACCGTATATTTTTCATATTTTTCTATTGTTTTTGGGTTTTTGAATGTTGAATTTCAAAATCAGATCTGAAACATAGAGAGCACCTTTTAGGGGGAATTTTTTGGAGCTGAAAACTTCTTCTCTAAGGCAGAATACACTGCCTTTTATAAGCAAAAGTGGGGCAGCCTTCAGATTTTTAGTTTTCTTTTTAGTCCTTCTTTATTTACTCACTTAACCCCTTGTTTTCTGACTTGTGTCTCAAGTCACAACACTATGACTTTGAAATATCAATTACAACCCCTTCTAGGTGCTTCTAGTGGCTTCTAAATTCAGTTACTATCAGATTCCTCAAGTGAATTACCCTTATTGTCCCTGTATTACCCATGAAATTACTAAGCTGATACTAATCAAACCCCCAACCCTTCAACTTAGTGAATAACCATAGTTAATCACTCAATGAGACTGAAATTCAACTAAGACTAAACAAATTCTACAAATTAACTAATTAACCCAGGTAATTAAACAGGAGAATGGAACTCAAGACTTATCAATTCAACTACACTAATTCGACTGAACATGTCAAGTGACTCCAACGAAATTAAACTAAGTCATAAACATGCATTCCCTAATCAAAACAAACACAGGGTCGAACTGACAGTCAATCAAAATGGAGATCACAAAACAGAATTAAACCAGATAAAGGATTAAAAAGAAACAAAACATTTGACATGGGAACACTAATCAGGTGAGGAGAACTAAACTATACAATTAATATGGGGAGAATTAGACAAAACAATTATCCGATTTCAGAACCAGTAATTACAAACCTAATCTAAAACCTAACACACTAATTATAAACTAACCTAATCTTAACAGCACAGAAATCAAACACAAAAAAGAAGAGAACTCATCTGTATAACTACTAAAGTCGCATAGCTCTTCAGATTCAAAATTCGACTATCTCCGGTGAGATTTGAATGCTAATGATGACGAATTCCTCATGAGGGAAGTGAGGAGGTCACGTGGTATCAATTTGGTGGGGTTTGGAGAACTTAGGGTATTGGCCGGAAACTTCAAATTAATATTCGAGAAGTTCTGTTTAGATTCGAGGGACGGGGTTTGGGGGGTTTGAGAGAGGAGAACAAGACGGTTCTATGGTGTTAATTTGGACGGGATTGGGTCACCTAGGGTTTTGGCCTGAATCCTTTGATCCAAGATTTGACGAGTTTGGGTGGGATTCGAGGGAAGCGGTTTGGGGATTTGGAAAGAGGAGAACGAGGCGATTCTAGGGTGTTATTTTGGACGGGAACGGAGACCGGCCGCCGCCGTGAGGCGATTTCCGGCGGCGGCGTAAGGCGGAGAAGGGCGACGGAGGAACAGGGTACGATGAAGACGAGTTTGGTGTCTAGGTTTACTGAACAATTTGGACATTTTTATTTAATAAACGAGATAGAACCTGGGCCGTTAGATTGAGGAGATGGATGGTCTAGATTCCTTGACGCCAAAACGGCGTGTTTTGATAACCTGGGGACTGGACCGGGTGGGGACGTTTGGGCCGGACTGGGGGGTGTGAATTAGTCCGGTTTTGAGGTATTTTGGGCTGAAACATACCTGGCCCAAACTTGGGTAATTTATGAAAGCAAATTGTTTTTGTTTAATTTTCTCTTCTTCTTCTTTTATTTTATTTTATTTTATTTCCTTTATTTTATGATTTTTCTAATTTTTGTTAAATGCAAAATTAAAAATAAAGACTCAAATTGACTCTAAACTTATACTACTTAATTTCCAAATACACTAATTCCTAATTTAAATATAAACTAAGACAAATTCAAAAAATTAATAGTTAAAAATGCAAAATGAATTATTTTTGTTATTTTCTTTAAATTCAAAGTAAGTTGACTGCTAATTAATCCCAAGATGTGAGATTAAATCCTAAATACAAAAGCCAAATATATTTTTTGTATTTTCCATTAGTTAAAATGCACAAACAAAAATGCAAACAATTACTACAGCATGTCACAAAAAATCCACAAAATTACAAAATAATGAAAGAAATCATTTTGTTTGAATTTCTAGGAATAATTCATGTAGGGCAAAAATCACGTGCTCACAGCTGCCCCTCTTTGCTCGAGAACACGAAGAGTTTTCGGGCAAAGATAAGTGAGCGGATACGAGCGATTTTTTCCCGTTTGAATATTACGTGTGAAGCATTTTGAAAGAGTTGACCGCACCCTGCTTCAGAGGTTGCCTACATATCCTTAGCTAAAATGGAATCAGGTCAGTGTAGTTCGGGAAGGTTTGGTAGCTGGGACTACCAGGAGCTGTGATTTCACCGTTGTTGTTGCTGCTACTGCTCGCTGACCTCCTTATTACACCGTGTCAAAATAAAAAGAAGCTAGCCTAAGCTATGATCTATGAATTACAAAAAGGTCCTATCTATGTCTTCAAACTTGCTGCTCTTGTGTGCTTCTTGAACTTGTATTCTCGGTGGATCCTTGCTTTGTTGCTTGATTGTGGATCGGAGATGTTTCGCTATTCCTCCGAGTGATGCTTGACTACTGAAATTTGACATATATACCTCGATTCTCCAGGCGGGCTCCTGATTGCTGACGCTTGGAAAGTAGTCCCTTGTTCTCCCAGGTGGGCTCCTGACTGACAAAACAAACAAAAAATGTTCTGCCCCAGTTTTGGTGACAGCATGTTATCAAATATTAAAATTAAAAGCTAAAATTTGAATTGTACTTCCCTTGTTCTCGCAGGTGGGGCCCGATTGCTGAAGCTTGAAAAGTTTCCCTTGTTCTCCAGGTGGGCTCTCTGATTGCTGAACCTTGAACAAGTATTCCCTTGTTCTCCAGGTGGGCTCCTATTGCTGACCGATATGGAAAGTATTCCTTGTTCACGCAGGTTGGGCTCTACGCAACAAAATAAAACAAAAGACAATTTTTTGCCTCATTTGGTGACTGGGTACAGCATGTTATAAATATTAAAACATTAAAAGCGTCAAAATTTGAATGTACTTCTCTTGTTCTCCATGTGGGGCGTTGATTGCTGAGCTTGAAAAAGAATTTCCTTGTATCTCCAGGTTGGGCTCACTGATTGCTGAATTGAAAAGTATTCCCTTGTTCTCCAGTGGCTCTGCGTGCAAAATAAACACAAAGAAAATTTCTAGCCCAAGCTTGGGTGCTGTGGTACACACCCATGTTATAAATATTAAAAATTAAAGCTAAAATTTGAAATGTTACTTTTTGTTCCGCTGTGGCGCCTGATTGCTGAAGGCTTGAAAAGTTTTCCTTTTTTCCAGGTGGGCGTCTGATTTTAACAAAATAGACAAAAACAAAGAAAAATTTTTCTGCTCAACTTTGGTAGATGGGCACGATGGGTGGAGTGTTAAGACTGAATTATTCTTAGCAATATTATAGAGAATTTGAAAGCTAAGTCCTATTATCCAGGGGAGGTTCTGAACAACTTAATATTATGAACGTAGTTATCCTCTAAAGGGTATTATTCCACTAGCATTTGTTTGTCTAAAAGGTTAAAACTAATCCCATTTTCGGTGGGTCTTTGACAACTTTTAGTTAAAAAGTATGTTTTTAACCCCCCTAAAGTTATTCACTGAAGGTACGATCCCACTATATATTGTATCTAAAACAACTTTATCAAGCTACATCACATTATCCAGGAGGGTCCTGAAAACTCCTTAATTGAACCTATCTTAAATGTGCAACTTTGAACACTTAATTCCTTTGGGGTCATTTATGCTAAATTTCTGCTAACTCATGATTTGTTTTGAAATTTAAACTGAAGTCCCATTTTCCCAGGAGGGTCTTTGAATTTCCGTCATTACCTGTTTTTGGTGATTGCTTTTTCTGTGGGAAAGTTCTTCGAACCGAATTTTTTTGGCCTCATGTTATCAAGCAAGAAAGTGTTTTGTGAGGATTTTTAAAACGGTGGTGCTGGTTTGTGGCTTGATTTGAGGTGATTGCTCCTTTTTCTTCCCATGATCGTGGATTCATTTTGATACTTGTTGTTTTGTTGACTAACCACTTTCCTCAGTCATCCTTTACATTTTGAAATACTCTTCTCCATCAGACCCAACCACTCTATCTGTTGCATTGCTCATGAACTGGATCTACCAACTTTGTGTCTCGCATTGAATCTTCCAAATCCAAATCCTAGCTTGTAATGTTAACCACCTTTTTGTCAATCTTTTCACAGAAAATACCTTTTGATACGTTTACCTAGCCCTTCATTCAGTTGCATGTCCATGAATTGATACATACAAGCTTGGATTTATAACCGAATTCAAAGCCGTTGACTGTTAAATCAGTGCCGTTTGTTGTTCTTCTGACTTACGCTTTGATGTGTTACAGATACGTTTTGTTCATTGGAAAGCTTGGTTGGGAAGATTTTGAACGTCATTTTCATTGTTTTGCCACAACAGACTCAAGGGAGGAAGTAAATAAAAGAAAAGGAAAAGGCAGTGAAGGACAGGAAAGGATGATTCCTAACAAGAACTACGAAGTAGAACCTAATCAGGTGTGGTACAACTCTTAATGACCATGAATGCCCTGTAGATTATTTTGTAAGCAAATCTGTGTTACAGCTCTTGTTGTACTTTTCACATAGAAATTGGGCTTTAATGCTCCGATTATCCAATCTGATTCACAATCTTATTCTGACTGTGTGCCCGAAGGGTTTTATCATCAAGCCTTCTCATTTCGTTTTTCTTCAACTTATAGTGCCTAAGGTGCCGTGAAGGTTTTCAACGAATAAGACTCTTTCTCTTTTTATTTCTCTCAATACTTGCCGTTGGTGCTGTGAGGGTTTTCACAATTAAGATCTCTCATATTTCCTTTATTTTTTATGCTTTGTACCGGAGTGTTGCCCTGACATGAATCATTTCTGCTTTGTTCGTCTTGGCACTTCTTGAAGACATGATCGAAAAGGATTTTCTTTGGGCCGTAATGTGGGTTTGGGATACTGGTGAGAAAGAAAGGGTAATCAAAGGTCAAAATAGTTTTAACATGGGTTCAAAATTACAATCTTTCGGAATGTGATTTTCCCACAACCAACCACAACTTCTGCAGTTTAACTTTATGGGGATTTTTGGTACGTTTATTTCCGGTTGTGGATGAACCTCAGAGAAGAGCTGCCTCGTAACTTGATAGTCAAACGTGTTCAGGTATAAAATACTTCGTTGTTGGATTCTTTCCTTTTTCATTTTCCCTTTTTTTCCTTTTCATTTCTTTTCTTTCTTCTTTTCTTTGTCTTTTCTTTTTTCTTTTCTTTTTTTTTTTCTCTTTTCTTTTTTTTTTTTCTTTTTTTTGCCGCTCATTTTTCTTTTCTTTTCTATTCTCTTCTTTATTCTTTTCTATTTCTGGTTTTCTCTTTTCTTTTCTTTCTCTTTTCTTTCTTTCCCTTCTCTTTTTCTTCTTCTTTTCTGCTTATTTATCCCGCTCGGGATTCCTGATTTTGTTATCGATTCCGAAAGAGGGGTATTGCAGAAAATAAGCCGGGCTCAAAGGGTAGCAAAAAGGATAAAAGTGTTTGGATACCGAAACCAAATCGTCATTCCAATCTAAAAATGCCAAGTAGCATATACAACATTAACTGAGGAAACATACGTAACCGATATTTGATTGTACTACGAATTAATAATCCATAATTCCAATTTTGCCTTCTTATATTTTGTCATTACCCTGTACCATTGAGACCATCACGGTACATGAAACGGC
The DNA here is from genome assembly GCF_001879085.1 of Nicotiana attenuata. Taxonomy (NCBI): domain Eukaryota; kingdom Viridiplantae; phylum Streptophyta; class Magnoliopsida; order Solanales; family Solanaceae; genus Nicotiana; species Nicotiana attenuata. The sequence goes on from NW_017673591.1 coordinate 63,476, forward strand.
CATATAATTTGGCTAAGCTTGCCTGTTTGGGTTTCTTAAGTTTATCTGCTCCAGTTTCACATGGTTTCGGAACTTTCGAATGAATCTAAAGTGCCTTTCTTATTCCTTACGAATGTCCTTAATCGTTAACATTGTTTATTTGCTTCATTACTAAACTGACTTTTGAAACCAGGCTGAGAATATGCGGTGCATAGTAGTCATAGAACAGCATGAAAAGAATGTAAAAAGAGAAGAAAACTAGACAAATGACTAGAAATGCGGAAACAGAGAATTGGACATTTAGATGAATGGTGAAAGGGGTTTAAACACAAAAAACAAATGGAACTAGGTGACAACCTTTGAACAAACCTGAACTAATGAACGGCTTACTACGACTAAACAACCAGGCAAATAAAAGATAGAAGGATTTGAGTAGACAATATCCGGATTAAACCTGATAAACGGGACATTAGAAATGAAAAAAATAACTCACAATGCTCCGGTGATAAGAAATGGGAGAGTCTATCCCCAATACCATGCAGATGAATCTTAACACTGGTTTCGAAATCAATGTTGTGGAAAAAACTTCACCATTTCATGGTTTTATTTCATTCAACAAGTTCCCAAAGATTTGCGTCTCCCTGATCATTGTAATTGATTGCAATTATTCCCATCTTGATATTCTTTTATTTCCCTTGTTCAAAGATAGACAATCTTCAATGCTATGACCTGGACATTAAGAGTGGTACATGCTCGTACGTAGGATAAAGCTTTGATATGGGTATGGGAGTTAGCGAGAGGAACTTAATCAGTCAGAAGCTTTAACTTTCAAATAAAATTGTGTAGGACTCCAGCTTGGCGTGAACCTATTTTTTTGCCTTTTGTTCTCTTCATGGCTCTGTTTTCTAGGGTTGTTGGGTTGCTCGGAATGCTTCGAAGCAGAGTGGATTTGCGGTGCTGGGCGCTGGGCATAGAGAGATGAAACCTGGTGGTTGGAATGATGAAGGATTGTTCGGAGGGTATACTGAGGTATTGTGTAGAGCTCGGGGATAGGTTTTGGGGTTTGGAGTTTGAAGGCTGGGTATATTGGTGAGGCGACCTTTGATCGCAATGTGTGATTCTGAAACAATCAGAATATCGTGTTCTATCTTGACGCCAGCAAGTTTCCTGTGTCGTTTGATTGCTTGTTGTTGTGACTTTAAAAGCAGAATAACTCATGATCTTGCTAACTTCAGCCCTCTTCTAACTAGCTTCCCATTTCTTAACTCCTTTATCGTGGACTGGAGGATAATATTGGGCGATATGAGTTTGGGCGGGTGTTCATTGTTGAGAACTGTGGATTGTGACCCGAGGGCACTTTTTGGGAAAGATAGTTAACGATGATGATGGAGCCAGCACTAGGGTGGATGGAAAAAGCTGTGATGAAGCAGGTAAATATGGAAGGGTGGAGGATGCCTGGCCGTTGTTTCTAGAGGTTTGGGCGTAAGGACAGCGTCTAAGAGGCTGGGTGGTGGAGGGGGTGGTGTTCCAGTCATCCCATGTGCCGTACATGTCTGCCACGTGTTGTTCAACATTTTAACCTCTTCTACAACGTTGTTCCTGTTTTAACAGTTGCTTTCGGGCAGCGGTAGAACTCACTCAGTTCAATTTGTTGTTGCCATTGCCTTGTCCTTGTGTTTTGTAAAGAAGTTACACTTTAAACACAACCACCATCTCTGGAATGAATGACAAAACGAGAACATCACGTTAGCGTTAGGGGCATTTTTAACATATGGATAACGACATTTGGAGAGTGAATGCATACATAGGCGAGTTAACAGTTCCATTATGCTTTTGATCGGTCGATGCATCATCGGCCTTTTCTTTTTCTTTATTTGCCATGCTTCCTCTCATTCTTCATCGTGTTTTCATTGTTTGTTTCTTGCTTTCCTCTTTTTGTTTTTTATTTTATTATTCATCTTTTCCCTTTTCCTTCTTTTTTCTTTTGCCTTGGGTTTTTCTTTTTTTTATCGCTCCTTTCCTCAAAATTTGTTTTGCTTTTTTTTCCTTTGCTTCCCTTTTTATTTTCTATTTTGTTTGCTTTTGTTTGGTTTCTTATTTTCTTTTTATTTTTCTTTTTCCCCTCTTTTGTTTTTCTTTCCTTTTTTGTTTTTCAAACCTCTTTCCTTTCATTCTTTTGTTTTTCTTTTTTTTTTTATATTAGTTACGGTGAATCTAATGAGATTGCCTACGTATACACGACCGGCGTGAATCAGACCGGGCGTAAGTTTTCTTGCAAACAAATGCAGAATAAGGAACCATTTTTTGGGAAATTTTCCTTCAATTTTCATTAATACAACTGTGATTACAAAAGCTAACAGATATTGTTTTTCTTTTTTCTACAAGAAGGGAGTTACAAAAAGACTCAAAATACAAGACTCGATTATACTAGGATCATCAAAGCTTAAACCCTGGGGCGCGGGGCATCACTCGTATCGTGCACGTCTGCGCAAGATGAGAAGGTTCAATGTCAACCTGTAGGCTATTTTGAAAGAAAAGCTAGCCTGTAATGATTATTTTGACTTTAAAAAGAAGAGTGGCTATTTTTTTTTTTCCCAAAAGACATTTTTTTGAGAAAACAAAGAGTCGGTTTGCAAATAGGCCTTTCAGATTATAAAGCGGAGATTTTAAGGTGTGCCACAAACCGTTTATAAATGATCAGGGTGGCTGTTTCTTGAAAAAGCTTCCGCGCCTTTTGGGATATTTGGCTTACTTTTGACAAAATGGCGTCACCTCGACTTATTCATGACGAAATTAAAATTTGTGGCATTTTTGGGCATTTTGTGCAAATGGGAGTTGGCCCGATGAGGGTCTGCCTACGTATCAAATCCGTGAGAATCAACTGTGTAGTATAGGTCAATAAAACTAAATATTTTCGAAAGAAGACCTTTCCATTGACAAATCACAATTTGGAAAAACAATACTCTTTTTTGGTATTTTATTTTTCAATAGAACAAACATTTTTGAAAACAAAAATTTCTTTTCTTTTTCTTTCATTTTTCCGAAAATTCGGCAGAGTTTCGACACTATTCTGACATGGTTTATTATTAACTCCATAATGCTATTTATTTTTCTTTTTTCTTTTTTTGTTTTTCTTCTTTTTTGTCCATTTTCCCCAAATAGCTCCAAAGCTGGTCAGCAAAATGCAAACCGGAAAATAATGTAAGTCGTAAGATGCATCAGGATGGTTTTTTCATTTCAGGTTACCTGTCTGAGACGGACCAACCCTGTGTTAAGTCCCTACGCAAATGCAATGATGCAAATAAGCGTTTTATAGGGATCCGGCATGAAGTCATGTTTATCTAGGATTAAAACTTGGTAGTGTTTAGACTGTGTAGAGCGGACAACTGAGTCGAGGAGGGGCTACGTACCGGGACCGCGAGATGTCCGGCTTTAGTATTGTCCGGTTTCTTAATTTCAAGGTATGTACTAAAGAATAGGAGTCTCAAAAGTAAAGCACACGCGGAGGTGAGAAGAGCAGGGTTTCGGACGGTTTATATACAGATTCAGATAATTATCAAAGAGTAAAGGCATTTAGCACATTTAGCATGAACATGTAGGAAATCAAATAAAGCAACTACATTATTCTATGCTCGAATTCTTAAACTGAACGAAGTTCCTGGGTTTGTCTTCCCAGCAAGAGTGCCTTGGGGAGATTTATGGGTGTCAATACGAGATTGATAGCGAATCGAGGAAGGTTGACTCTGTAGTTACCGTCGCGAATCAGAAACAGTAGGAATTCTGTTTACGGGGGAGAGGGGTTAGGCATTCGAGTTTTCAGTGTTCTAGGAGGTCGCTTCTCTTAACGCTATATTTGGCTAAATCTATTTTTAATAACTGTTTTAACTTATGTGCTTTTAAAACTTGAACGTTTATTATTGAATTTTTAACCGGAGAATTGCAACGACCGTGAAACGTGTTTTCGAACCGGCGTCACATTAAATGAACGCGATTTTGACGAGTTTCGACCTTCGTTGGATTTGGATTTGGGTCACAATAAATGTGTAACAATACCGTATTTAGGAATTAGAAATTTTTAAATTGCGTGCCTAAAGGGGACTATCGCGTTATTTCTTTGGAGAAGGCCTTGAAATTCGCTAAACAGCTATTCGAATTCTAGTATTTTTAGAAGACACATTTATTGAGGGCCCCATTATATTTTTGTTTGGCGAGGCTATCCCATTTATTATTTGAAAGTGCAAACTTAAAGGAATCTATAATTTTCTATTTTTATTTTGTCTTATAATAAAGAAGAAGCATAATTATTATTATTGTTTCAAACAGCTACTATCTCTCTTGGTCATGGACTTCATGTGAATTATTTATCTTAAACCAGTTGGGGTCCAATGTAAGAAAACATTACCAGTGGGCAAAAGGCAATCAATCGCAGTTTGGGCCAAATGTCAAGCGAGCACACAATAGGATAGGACTGGGCCATTCTTAGAGTACTGAGGTCAAATGTCTGGAATTAGGGCTGTATTTAACAAACACAGTTTCATTATTCAATCAAGTACCGTGAATTTTTGATCCAAAGACTATTTTACTCCCAAAATAAACAGGACAGATAATTGTTTGATTTTAAATTTGAGGCTCGATTATTTTATTATTTAAACTACTGTTAAGTTTCTTAACACCACTAAAGGTGGAAGGCAAATTAAAGTGTGGCTGAATTTTAACGACAATAATTCGTATACAACAGCTTGATAATTACAATCTACTACACTTAACATGAGCGGGTTAGTAGTTCAGACAGTTACATTATGATGCATATTTATTCAAGCAAATACTGAATCTGAGCCATTAACTAAGATTTAACCACTATATATTAGAACTAATCTGCTGTGGCGAATTAACTAGTACAACAGCAAGGTTAGCTTGACATTAAACTTGATTTCAAAATCAATGCAATCCACGTTCTATTCTTATTTTAACAGAAGAACGTTGTGTTAAACAGTATTATTATATTGAATACAACTAGATTAACACAGGTTTAAACAGTCCAAGAAATCCTTTAATTCTTCAAGCAAGATTAAACTATGAGTCTAAATATAACTAACTACTACTAATTAATGGTCAAACAAGCAGGCTTACCAAGGCAAACAATGAGAGTTATTGGCATTTACACTTTCAAAACTAATCACATCAATTCGAGAATGTTTGTACCTGGATATGGGATATAAGACGAAGAAGAAGGAGTCAGACAGCAATAACAACTATGAAATCCAGCCAGTAAAAAAAACAGACAATTGGAGTGGATTGAACAGATAATTTCACTAACGCAGTACACATCATAGAATGCAGAACATAAATGACCAAAAACAAAATGATGTGAACTCCAAAACTACTCGAAATCAACCCCAAGCAGAACTCTGGAACCACGGCAAACAGAACATGAACTAGGAAATGTAAATCAATAGCAAAAAGTTTGAATGCCTAAGGTTTCAATGGAAGTATTTCTTTTTGGTTTTTGGAAGGTTTTTCTATGATTTTTTGGGTTTTTGAATGCTTGAATTTCAAATACAGATCTGAACATAGAGAGACCTTTTTGGGGCGGAATTTTATGGAGCATGAAAACTTCATTCTTAAGGCAGTAATACACATGCCTTTATAGGCAAAAGTGGGGCAGCTTCAGATTGTTTAGTTTTCTTTTTGCATCTTCTATTATTTACTCACTTCAACCCCTGTTTTCTTGATTGGTTTCAAGTCACAACCTATGACTTTGAAAATATAAATTACAACCCCTTCTAGGTGCTTCTAGTGCTTTCTAAATTCAAGTTACTATCAGATTCCTCACAGGAATTACCGTATTTGTCCTGATATACCGATGGTCTATCCAGGTCTGATAAAGGTGATACTAACAAACCCCCCAACCCTTTCAACTTCAGGTAAAACCATGGTTAATCACTATATGAGACTGAAATTCAACTATAGACTAAACCAAGATTCTACAAATTATAACTAATTACCCAGGTACAATTAAACAGTGAGAATGAACTCAAGACTTATCAATTATAACTTACACTAAATTCGACTGAACATGTCAAGTTGATCCACGAAATTAAACTAGTCATAAACATGCATTCCCCTAATCAAAACAAAACACGGCTCGAACTGACAGTCAATCAAAATGAGATACAAAACAGAATTTTAAATCCAGATACCAGGATTTAAAACAAACAAAACTTTGACATGGGAACCTAATCAGTGAGAAACTAAACCTAATACCATCTAACTATGGGGAGAATTAGACAAAAACAATTATCCGATTTAACAGAAATCCAAGTCAACTGACAAGCTAATTTAGCCAAATAACTAATTGCACTAAAACAACATACAATTACTAACTTATTCCTAATCTTAAAGACAGAAATCCAATCCAACAAAGAACAGAACGAGAAATCATCTGTATATACTAGTAAAAGTCGCATAAGCTCTTCAGATTCATATGACTACTCCAATCGGTAGAGATATTGAATGCCTAATTGGATGACTGACTATTCCTTCATGAGGAAGTGAGGAGTCGTAAGGTATCATTTGTGGTTGAGAGTTTGGAGATTTGCGGAACTTCGAGAATTAATTAAATTCGAGAAGTTCGTTTAGTATTCGGGACGGGTTTGGGGGGTTTGAGAGACGGAGAAAGACGGTTTATGGTGTTAAGTGTGCGGATTGGGTCACCTAGGGGTTTTGGCCGGTAATTTTGATTCAAGATTTGAAGGTTTGGGTGGGATTCGAGGGAAGCCGGTTTTAGATTTGGAAAGAGGAGAAAAGAGGCGATTCTAGGGTGTTATTTTTGGAAACGGGAAGGAGACCGGCCTTCTGCGCGTGAGGAGATTTCCGAGCAGGGTGAAGGCGGGAAGGGGGCGGACGGAGGACAGGGTTACGATGAAGACGAGTTTGGTTCCAGGTTTATGATAAAATTGGACATTTTTTTTAATAACTGAGATGGAACTGGGACGTTAGATTGGAGGAGATGATGGTATAGATGTTGATGCCAAATGGCATCGTTTTGAATAACCTGGGGATGGACCGGGTGGTGGACGTTTGGGCAGGACTGGGGGGATGTGAATTGGTCCGGTTTTTGAGGTATTTTGGGTGAACAATACTGGCCCAAATGGGTAATTTATGAAAGCATTGTTTTTGTTTAATTTTCTCTTTCTTCTTAATTTTATTTTATTTTATTTTTTTTTCCTTTATTTTTTATGATTTTCATAATTTTTTGTTTAATGCAAATTTTAAAAATAAAGACCCAAATTGACTCTAATCTTATCTATGTAATTTCCAATAGCACTAATTCTAATTTGAAATGCAAAATAAGACATATTTCAATAAATTAATAGTTTAAAGAATGCAAAATGAAATTTTTTTGTTATTTCTTTTAATTTCAAAGTAAATTGACTACAATTATATCCAAGATGTGAGATTATTTCTAAATGCAAAGCCAAATATATTTTGTTGTATTTTCCATGTAGTTTAAAAATATCCAAACAAAATGCAAACAATTAATACAAGCATGTCTGTCATTTCCAATTCAAGTGATGCGTGGTTGTATGATTCCAATACGGAACAACAAACATTTTTATCAACTAAAGTGCACATTTCATAGAACCACACCTGTAGTGCAGAGGAAATACACCAATCGATAAAACCCAGATTTCCCCCCAACCTGTCCTAGGACTTTCATTAAGCTCATCGAACGCATCACCAGGGAAAACGACCATACTCACTCTTCGACGAAAGATGGAATCATGGTTACTTATAAATGTATTACTGAGCCTAGTGGAATTAGAAATGTTGTTTTTTATGAAATAAAATGATTGCAATCTTAAGTCGGTTTCTTCAGATTTTCATGTTCTTCTTCAAAACAATCACTAAGCGATTATAACTGAAAAAGAAGATTCAATCAATAGAAAAATTATTAATGAAATTGGTATGTAACTTACAAACTTTGCAGAGATTTTTAGACTTTTTCTACTTTGAACATGTACTATTTTTTTTGGTTTGACACCCAAATTCACACTTGTCTCTCACGACACGTTTTTTCTTTACTTAATCATCATTCCACTCTAAACTTTTGCTCTTTCTTTTTCTTAAATGTCCAATAACATCACTTTCGAGATCTAAACTTTTGAACTACTGTGGAAGTTTTTGTCTCGCATATTTCATTAACTCAATGTTTCTCATAAACCGGGGTTGAATAGAGAATAAACTCACCGACTAGCTTTCTCTTCTCTGTAGCTCGACTTTTAGTTGAAACGACTTTGATAAGGTGATGAACTCTCGAAGGGGTTTTGTCTTCTCATATTGCTCTGTTTAAACAAGAATTGAAATAGGTTATCATGGAAAAAATTTAAAAAATATACGACAACCGTTAAAAAATTTTGTGAAGAAGTTTGATACAAAATGATCCAAAAAATTACAAATCGTCTATATAGATACATATACGATGAAACTTACTAAACATTATCGCAAAAGCTAAAGAAAGCAATCGTTCTACAAAAAACCATGCAATCGAAAAATATGAAACAAGAGATTATCTAGTACAATTACTTTGGAATCAGACGAAGTAACACAAATATATTTATTTGTCGTCAATTTCAAGCAATTTGGTTTAATTTAAGGAAAAATGAGAGAGAGAAGAGAGAGAGAGAGGAAGAGATGAGAGAGAGAATGAGATGAGAGAGAGAGAGGAGAGAGAGCTGGTGTGGCTTGTATCACAACTAACGGATTCCAAACTGAATTGATTGAACTTTTTGGGCGAAATGAAATTTAGGCTTTTTCGTGATATTTTGTTTTGCTGGCTATTTTTTGGTTGGGAAGTTTTGTAAGAGTGACAATTTAGGTAATTTTTTCCTTAAAAACAACCGTTTTAGACGAAATTATTCCAGTAACACTAATCTTACGATATTTCTTCTTTGCGTTAAAATTATGCTAGAATTAGTGGGAGCAACCAACGTATTTAAAATATTGGGCTTATCAATAACCTTTCAAAACAAAGGAGGAATTTTCATAACCACTATTGTTTTATGGCTATTCACTTCTTGATAGTTATAGTACATAATTATTTCTATAGCCTTACTATTCGTTGTTTAGGTAGTGTAGGACCAAACCGCGGTCCCGTGATGGAGCCAACACATTGCTAGGCACCGACCATGTTACACAACTTAGCCAAATATTCTAATTAATAAATAAATGTTCACTATGTACATCAATTTAGTGCGGAAATTCTGAATAAAGTCTCTACATTTTCGAAATCCAAAGTAACTACTAAAAGCCACAGAATCTGGTGGTCACGAACATGAGCCTCTAGAAGCAGACTTATTCACCTAATTACAAGTCCGACTAGGAAAATAATAGATAAAATAATGATAGAATAGAAGGGAGAGATAAGGGCTGGAAACGCATGCAATAATCGAACTCGCAGATACTGTGCTCACTAAAAGCTCATACCTTTGGTGTACCTGATGCACACAGGTGCCAAAGGGAGTATTGTTTGTGTACTTCAATCTTTAGAAAGTAATAAACATAAATAGGGTTGAGAGTGAATCTTGGAAAGCACAAGTACGCTATAATGTACGAGTGCTCAATTAAACATATCATCATTAAACTAATTAATACAATTTATGAATATACAACAGACAAAAAGTAAAATGGCAATCAAGTATGCAATGCAAGCACATAAACGTAACTCCAGTACCCGCTGCGGCGTGCAGCTCCCATTTATTTACGGTCGAGGCGTCATGGGGGTGTGGACGGAGGGGCCGTAAGGACCAAGTAATAATAGCATCTCGTGGCATAAAAGCCCCTTGGTATATGAATAATTATAATACTGCTAGCGGGTGCAGCCGGTCATATCAGTTAAAAATCACATAATAGTATAAAATTTCATCCAACTTCATTTAAAAAATATTAACTTTCATTTATATTTAAGAAAATGGCTGAGATTTTGAAACAGTAATTAAATTACCAGGCTGATGTTTAATATTTATAAATATGGTAAGATACCATTAAAATTAATCCCCTGAAGGATTCAGTAGTTGGCACGAGCCATTTATGACAAATTATCCTTTTTATAAGGATATACAAATTACTCTAATAGGTATACTTTTATTTAAGCGGACGGACCGAGTCGATCTGAGGTGTGCTACCCTACGCCGTTATCCGGTGTGCAAGTCACCTACATAGATCGTTGGGCAATTCGGGTTTGACGCTAACACAGATTTTACATTTATTAATAACTCAAGCCGGCCAGCGGTCCTAAGTTGCTATGCGCTTGCCTTTCGAATTGACTGTTCGGGTGATCTGACAAACACAATGAATACGTACAATATGCTAAGGAATATAAACCAATGAAGATCGAAAAACATCGAAATCAACGAAAGTTGGCAAAATTCAGCCCGGCATTTCCGAAAATTATATAATTTTACAATCACGATTTCTTATCTCGCAGAGTCTATAACTATAAAGAAACAAAATTGGATTCAAAGTGGCCTCAAAATCCGATTTTTGTTCTTTAGGTTTAGCCCCTAAACATTTTTTCCTTATTCTTGATTTTCAGTATGAATTCCATGTTATTTTTCTGATAAATTGTGTTCTAAGTAAGACATGCTTCCATGCATGAGTCTTGAATTTCTCTTCAATGTCAAGAAACCTAAGTCCGAGTTAAAATATGTTTTCTGTAAAATTATAGCGAAGGGATTAAACCCTTTTCTGACGTTATTTTCGCATCTTGCGGCTAAATAGACGATTAGACTTCGCTTTTTGCGATGGGGAGCTGCTTTGCGGACAAGACGTTTTGCGGTTAGAACGTTCTGCGGTTTTCGCATTTTGCGATTCCTTTTAGCGGTGCGTTTCCTTTAGCGTTCCAAAATTCCATTGGGTCTACTATCGCATCCGCGACTCGCAGATGGGGTCAGCATTCGCATACTGAGATGCTTTGTCGCTTTGCGGTTCTTGCTCGCTTCTGGGGTCCATTTCCGAAGGAGCGAAACTACAGAAAGCAGCATCACAGGTTCTGCAATCTGCTAGTTAAACCCACTTCCGTTAGCCATCCGAAATCACAGACCCTCGGCTACAAAAAATACAACATGATCCATAATTATCAAACTTTGCTCCATCATTAAACACTAACAACACTAAAACATCATTTTCATTCGAATCAGCTAAGTTATTCTAACACTTTCCTGAACATGCATTCGTCAGAAACAACCAAAAACCTCGAATGACTAAATTTTACACACCATCCACATCCGTACGAAAGTACAGCAATCTTCGAATTCCATCCGACCACCCGATCAATTCTCACCTACTAACCGAATTCGCCAAATACTAACTTCGCATTAAGCCTAATGTTACTCCGACCTCCAAAATCACTTTTTGATTTACGACTCCTAAGTCAAATATACCCGAAGCTGATCCAAATATGGCATTCAAATCCTGAGCCCTCTAACACAAAAGTCAACCATCCCGGTTGACTTTTTTCCAAGCTTAAGCCTTTTTAAAGAGACTAAGTGTCTCATTTCTTTTTATCAGACATTCCAAACCATCTAACACATCAATACTGATATGCCATGAAGAAGCATAAAATGGGGGAAACGGGGCGGTACTCACGTGACGACGGGTGGGTGCACATCTCCCAACTTAAACCAACGCTCGTCTCGACATAACCCAGAGTTGTTCTAGAAGCAGAAACAGCTGAATACTTATTACTGTGCTGATAAGGGGATCAGTCACCTATCTCGCATCCGGTCCGATAACACACCATAGCTGAAATTTTATTACAATCATCAGTCATAATGATAGAACACCTGCAACTTTCCGAAATCATACACAAGCTAAGAATCACATATATATTCACATAAGCTAAACAGCTAATAGACATGCTGTACCTCGGGTGCATTATAATGATATAACAATACTCAAAAACCAAACGAGTAATCCCATTCAAAGCAACTGCCAAAACCAAGTAACAATAAAATCTCTTATTAGCCAAATCTATTCCAAACTTTACATTATATGCAAACTGTACTAAAACGCGTAGTAGCCATCAGATTTTCAGAATCAAGCCTTATGAAAACACTTCTCTTTGGAAATACTAATCAATGTTTTTCTGAGTCGAAGCTGACATTACCTTCCAAATACTGAATATCGAATCCGTTCGTATTATTAGTGACCCAACGATCCTCTTCAAATACAACAATCACTTGGTTGATATGACAGCTCAATACCGGCCCTAAGCCACAACTTGCAATATAAGCAAACAATATGAAAGGTCTGAACATACTCAAAATGAAAATGACTCCAAGAAAGAGCGGTTCAAGTCCATCAGAACTGAACAAACAAGGCTGAGACAGCCTGTCATCACATCATAAGTGAGAACACAGGTTTTGAACTACGCAAGATTGTTTCCAGACACGCTTTGTTGCAACGCGCGGAAATGTATTAAATATAATTATCCACGTGGAACACTTAGTACTATGATTTGAAATCGACAACCATGCTCAAAATTGAAATGTCTGGAGCCAAAGAGAATCAATTGCGAACATCCCATGCCTTGCATGACTAACATAGGTCTTGTTAAAGTTCTTTCCATATCGACAGACGATGGAATTAGTTATGATTCATGCGACACTTGTCGAACCATACATCATCGGTCTAATATTCTGGCAGAAATTACCTCATTCTGAACCAAATTAATGGTCTTAGCCCTTAACTTTACTTCATCTGCTCAGAATTGCACTGAGGATGAATTCAATATCTCGTCTACGTCGAACTGCTTCGGCGTGCAATAAGTCCAACGCCAGAATAATTAAAAGCATATAATGCAAAAGCGGTGATAGGCTTCCGATACGGAGCGTACAAAAGAAAAAGAACTCTAAAAGGAACTGCTAACTACGCACAATTAGATGTGCTTCCTTAGAAAATAAGAAGCAGGGCACAAAATAGCATAATAGAAAACCATGCTCAATATCATACTGTTGCGGCGCGCCCCCGATCCCAAATAACCCACTTCAGGCGGCGTTGACCCACCCGTCAAATTAACACTCACACTAAAGAGGTGTACATAACTAATGCTCATTAATATAAATACGGAATTTCGGTACAGTAGGTAAGTGCACAATACTCCTGAGGGACATTAGCCTATAGCTTCCAAAACTCAAGCTCAACTGAGGTCGATGTCCTCTGATCTGAGAGCCATTTTGCTCATGAACACATTTCTACGATGAATCCATAACACATTAGATTTTCTCAACCGTCCTCAAACCACACAGGCATAGTGTGAACTCACTGCAGTAAAAGTATTATGACAACGGAATACACCTGAATCTCTCTCCCCTAAGGAGGATCACTAAATGGAACCGTTTGGCCTGACATAAGAGCATATTCCATTTGAATATCGACGACATAAGACTGTCCTGCTACGCACTGAACTAGGTTATTTTACCTTCAAAGGTCTAACATCAATTTCGCTTAAAATGGAAATCCATACAGTCGGAGGAATCATACCGTAGTCACAACTCAATAGACTGAGTGCCTCCGGCAATATGTCTCAATTCAACGATATTACACAATTCATATTGTTATGTCCTCATAAATCAAGTGACTAACTGTATATTACCACTCTTCTGTGGGAACCCTCCAAAATTCCATTAAGATAACTGGGTCGTTACTCCAAACCATCGGCGCACTAAACAGTGAAAGCGATTCAGAATATAACAAGGATGCAAAGCTTTTCAAAACCACCTTCTCAGGTGATGTGAAGCAATACGACTACTAAACTCGAAAATACTTCTGTATCGACTCGTGACATCCTTGTCATACCGCGCTGTTTACTCTATCTTCAATTCAATTCCATCATCTCATGTGCACCCCACATGCCACATACGAATAGGACAAGCTCTTCTCAAACATCGGACCATTGTTAGATTTAACAGTTCATCATATAATTTCCCTTAATCACTTCAGGGAGAACATAGTACCACAGGTGATTTCAAAGCGTGAATATGCAAATCTCTAAGTAAGTGTTTAACACTCATAACTTTCGGGGATCCGCCTACACGTAACAGAAACATATAATGGAGTACTCTCGAATACATGTTTACGGCGGAGAAGGCTCTAATGAACGGCAAATACACTGCGTACTGATCATGCTAAAGGATTGAATCTCTACACAATTGCAAACAGATATTTGGCTAACCAAATCCATCTTCTTTCGAACTTACCTGATTGCCTAGAATTAATAGTAACTGATTCAACATATAAACATCTCGATATAACCGAATGACTTGAATCACGAGACTGCTGTTCACATCCACCGAACCATTTCGTACCTCCACGTACAAGTCGCAATTCAAAAATCTAGACAATTCTACGAATGTCAAACCGTTACTTGCACTTCCTGATAGTGCTACAATGGAGATAATTGAACATAGAAAAATTACAATCTTGACTCTCCAATGGGACTCAGTTTTAATCACTATAAATTCAAGATACTCAATTGTCACATTGTAAGATCTCGCACATTAGTAACATTCTCCG
>NW_017673591.1:78053-89718 GCF_001879085.1 Nicotiana attenuata
ATGTTATCAAATATAAAAATTAAAAGCTAAAATTTGAATTGTACTTCTCTTGTTCTCCATGTGGGCGCTTGATTGCTGAACTTGAAAAGTATTCCCTTGTTCTCCAGGTGGGCTCCTGATTGCTGACGCTTGGAAAGTATTCCCTTGTTCTCCAGGTGGGCTCCTGACTGCAACAAAATAAACAAACAAAGAAAATTTTTTGCCCCAGTTTGGTGACTGGGTACAGCATGTTATCAAATATTAAAAATTAAAAGCTAAAATTTGAATTGTACTTCTCTTGTTCTCCATGTGGGCGCTTGATTGCTGAGCTTGAAAAGAATTTCCTTGTTCTCCAGGTGGGCTCCTGATTTCAACAAAAATAGACAAAAACAAAGAAAATTTTCTGCCCCAGTTTGGTAGCTGGGCACATGGGTGAGTGTTAAACTGAATTATTCTACCAACTATTATAAGAATTTGAAAGCTAAGTCCTATTATCCAGGGAGGTCCTGACAACTTCTAATAATTATGAACCTAAGTTATATCCTCTAAAGGTATTATTCCCACTACATTTGTTGTCTAAAAGGTCTTAAACTACTCCCCATTATCCAGGTGGGTCTTGACAACTTCTAGTTAAAAGATAGTTTTAACCTAAGTTATATCTACTGAAGGTACGACTCCCACTATATCTTGTCATCTAAACAAACTTTAAAGCTACATCACATTATCCAGGAGGGTCCTGAAAACTCCTAATTGAAACCTATCTTAAATGTGCAAACTTTGAAACCAACTTATATTCCTTTGGGGTACATTTATGCTAAATTATGCTACTCATGATTGTTTTGAAATTTAAACTAAGTCCCATTTTCCAGGAGGGTCCTGAGAATTTCCCGTCATACCTGTTTTGGTGATTGCTTTTCCTTGCGGAAAGTTCCTCCGAAACGAATTTTTCTGCCCCTGTTTCAAGCAAAGAACATTTTGTGAGTTTTAAAACGGTGGTGGCTGGTTTGTGGCCTTGACTTTGAGGGTGATTGCTCCTTTTCTTCCCATGATCGCTGATTCCATTTGAATACCTTGCTTGTTTGGTGACTAACCACTTTCCTCAGTCATCTTTACCATTGAAAATACCTCTTCTCCATTCAGACCCAACACCCTCTATCTGTTGCATTGCTCATGAACTGGCATCTACCCAACCTTTGTGTCTCGCATGAATCCCAAATCCAAATCCCTAGCTTGTCACTGGTTTACCACCCTTTTTGTCAATCTTTTCACAGAAAATACCTTTGATCCGTTCACCCTAGCCCTCATTCAGTTGCATCGTCCATGAATTGATACATACCAAGACTTCGTATTTTAAACGAATTCCAAAGCATGTTGACTGTTACCAGCTCAGTGCGTTTGTTGTTCATTCCTGACTTAACGCTTTGATGTGTTCACCAGATCCCGTTTTGTTCAATTGGAAAGCTTGGTGGGAGATTTTGAAGTCATTTCTCACTTGTTTTGACCACACAGACTCAAGAGGAGGAAGTAAATAAAACAAAAGGAACAGAGTGAAGGACAAAGGAAAGAGATGATTCCTAACAAGAAAACTACGAAGTAGAAACCTATCAGGTGTGGATACCAACTCTAATGACCATGACATGCACCTGTAGATATTTTGTCAAGCAAAATCTGATGTTCAGCTCTTGTTGTACCTTTTCACCATGAAATTGGGCTTCAATGCTCCGCTTATCCAATCTGATTCACAATCCTTATTCGACTTGTAGTGCCCGAAGGGTTTTCACCATCAAGACTCTCTCATTTCGTTCTTTCTCTCAACTTGCAGTCGCCTCAAGGTGCCCGTGAAGGTTTTCACCAATAAGACTCTCTCATTTTTGATTTCTCTCAACTCACTTTGCCTTATGGTGCCCGTGAGGGTTTTCACCAATAAGACTCTCTCATTTTCCTTATTTTCTGCTTGTACCGGAGTGTTGCCCTTGACATGAATCACTTCTGCTTGCTCGTCTTGGCACTTCTTGAAGACTGATTGGAAAGTCTTTCTTTGGACCGTAAGGTGGGCTTTGGGATAGGTGAGAAAGAAAGGGTATCAAAGGCTCAAAACAATTCAACATGGGTTCAAAATTACAACTTTCGGAATCAGATTTCTCACAACAACCACAACTTCTGCCCCAGTTTCTTTCTTGGGGACTTTTGGACTTTTATTTCGGTGTGACTGAACCTCAGAGAGAGGCTGCCTACGTACCCTTTCGGGATCAAGTCAAACGTAGTTCAGGCCATAGAACTACTTCGTTGTTGCGATCTTTCCATTTCTTCCACTTTTCTTTTCTTTCTTTTCACTTCTTTTCTTTTCCTTCTCTTTTCTTTTCTTTTCTTTTTCTTTTTCTTTTCTTTTCTTTTTCTCTTTCTTTTCTTTTCTCTTTTTTTTCTTTCTTTTCATTGTTTTTCTCTTGTTTCTCCACTTACTTTCCCCGCTCGGGCTTCTGAGTTTTGTTATTGATTCCGAAAGAGGGGTATGCAAGAAAATAACCGAGGCTCAAAGGGGTAGCAAAGGATAAAGTGTTTGGATAGCAGAACAAATTCGTCATTCCAATCTACAAAACATGCCAAGTACATACTACACAATTAAACTGAGGAAAACATACGTAACATCTTTTGATTGTACACGAATTAATAACCATATTCACATATTTGCCTTCTATATTTGTCAATTACCCTGTACCATTGAGCAACAAACACGGTACCATGAACGGCCCCTATCAATTTGGCAAGCTTGCCTTTAGGGTTTCTTTATGTTTTATCTGCTCCAGTTTCACATGGTTCGAACTTCAAATGATCTCAAAGTGCCTTTCTTATTTCCCTCGAATGTCCTTACATCTTTAACATTGTTTCATTGCTTCATTACTAAACTGACTTTTGAAACCAGGCTGAGAATTATGCGTGCATGTCATGTCACTAGAACCAGTATGAAAAGAACTGTAAAAAGAGAAGAAAACTAAACAAAATGACTAGAAATGCAGGAAACAGAGAATTGCATTAGACTGACGGTGAAAGGGTTTAAACAACAAAACAAACAAAATGGACTAGGGTGACAACCCTTGAACTAGACCGCACTAAACGAGCTACTACGACTAAACAAACCAGGCAAAATAAAAAGATAGAAGGATTTGAGTCACAAGACAATATCCGGATTACAACCCTGAAATAAACCGGACAATAGAAATGACAACAAAATAAACCACCAAACTCCACTCCGGCTGACCAAGAAATGTAGAGTCTTTCCAATTACCATGCATGACATCTTAACCACTGCGTTTCGCATCAATGTTGCTGGAACCTTCACCAATTTCAATGTTATTGACTTCATTCAACAAGTTCCCAAGAGGATTTGCGTGCTCCCTGTCATTGTCATTGATCGCAATTACTCCATCTTGAATCATTCTTTCTATTTCCCTTTTCAAAGATCGACAATCTTCAATGCTATGACCTTGGACATTAGAGTGGTACATGCATCGTACAGTAGGATCAAAGCCCTTTGCATATGGGTCTGGAGTATAGCCGAGGAGCGACTTAATCAGTCCAGAATGCTTTAACTTTTCAAATAAACTTGTGTAGGACTCCCCACTTGGCGTGAAACTATTTCTTTGCCTTTGTTCTCTTCCCTGCCCCTGTTTTCTAGGGTTGTTGGGTGCTCGAGAATGCTTCGAAGGCAAGAGTGCATTATGCGGTGCTGGCGCTGGCCATAGAGAGTGACCTGGTGGTTGGACATATGACCGGACATTGTTCGGAGGGTAATACTGAGGTGGATTGTGTAGAGCTCGGGGATAGGTTTGGGGTTGGAGTTGAGGCTGGGTATATTGGTGAGGCGGACCCTTTGATCCATGTCGTGATTCTGAAACAATCACGGCAACATCATCGTGTTCCTTCTGACCCAGCAAGTTTCCTGTGTCGTTCTGAGTTGCTTGTGTTGTGACTTTAAAAGCAGAATAACTCATGATCTTGCTAAACTTCAGCCCCTCTTCTACTAGCTCCCCCATTCTTAACTCCTTATCGTGAGCAACCTCGGAAGGATAATATTGGGCGATATGAGCTTTGGGCGGGTGTTCATTGTTGAGAACTGTGGATGTGACCGGAGGGCACTTTTGGGAAAAGATAGTTAGACGATGAGTGATGGAGCCACTAGGGTGGCTGTGAAAGCTGTGATAAGCAGGTAAATATGGAGAGGGTGGAGGATCGCCTGGCGCTGTTTCTAGAGTTTGGGTAAGGACAGCGTCTAGGAGGCTGGGTGGTGGAGGGGGTGGTGCCTTCCCAGTCATCCATGCCCGATACATGTCTGCCACGTGTTGTCTCAACATCTTTACCTCTTCTACCAACCCGTTGTCCTGTTCAACCAGTTGCTTTCGGGCAGCGGTAGCAACCCACTCAGTTCAATTGTTGTTTGCCATTGCCTTTGTCCTTGTGTTGTAAAGAAGAGTTACCACTTTAAAACCACAAACCAACCACCTCTCTGGAATGACATGACAAAACGAAACCATCACGTTAGCGTTAGGGCATTTAACATATGGGTACCCGCACATTTGGAGAGTGAATGCACATAGGCAGTTAACAGTTCCCATTATGCTTTTGATCGGTCGCATGCATCATCCCGGCCTTTTCCTTTTTCTTTATTTGCCATGCCTTTCCTCTCATTCTTCCCTCGTGTTTTCCATTGTTTGTTTCTTGCCTTTCCCTCTTTTCTTTTGTTTTTATCTCTTATTATTCCCTCTTTTCTTTTCCTTCTTTTTCTTTTGCCTTGGTTTTTCCTTTTTTTTATTCGCTCCTTTCCTCAAAATTGTCTTTCCGCTCTTTTCTTTCCTTTGCTCCCTTTTTATTTTCTCTTGTTTGCTTTTGTTTGGTTTCTTATTTTCTTTTTATTTTTCTTTTTCCCTCTTTTGTTTTTCTTTCCTTTCTTGTTTTTCACCTCTTTCCTTTCATTCTTTTCTTGTTTTTCTTTTTTTTTTTCATTTAGTTACGGTCGAATCCTATGGAGATTGCCTACGTATCACGACCCCGCGTGAATCAGACCGAGCGTAGTTCTTGCAAACAAATGCAAAAATAAGGAAACAATTTTTGGGAAATTTTTCTCAAATTTTCATTAATAACAACTGTGATTACAAAAGCTACAAGACTATTTGTTTTTCTTTTTCTCAAGAAGGGGAGTTACAAAAACAGACTCAAAAATACAGACTCGATTAACTAGGAATACATCAAAGCTTCAAACCCTGGGGCCCGCGGGGCATCACTCGGTATCGCCACGGGCCTGCGCAAGACTGAGAAGGTTTCAATGTCAACTGTAGGCTATTTGAAGAAAGCTAGCCATGTAATGACTTATTTTGACTTTAAAAAAGAAGAGTGGCTATTTTTTCAAAAACATTTATTTTGAGAAAACAAAGACTCGGTTTTGCAAATACGGCCTTTCAGCACTTATGAAAGCGAGATTTTAAGGTTGTGCCCACAAACCGTTTATAAATGACTCAGGGTGGCTGTTCTTGCAAAAACAGCCTTCCGCCGCCCTTTTGGGGATATTTGGCTTACTTTTGACAAGAATGGCGTCACCCGACTTATTCATGACGAAATTAAAAATTTTGGCATTTTTGGGCTATTTTTGCAAATGGGAGGTTGGACCCGATGAGGGTTGCCTACGTATCTCACATCCGGTGAGAATCAAACCTGTGTAGTTCGGTCAAATAAAACTAACTATTTTCGAAAACAAGACTCTTCTCCATTGACAAATACACAATTTCGGAAAAACAATACTCTTTTTGTATTTTCTTTTTCAATAGAACAAACCATTTTTGAAAACAAAAATATTTCCTTTTCTTTTTCTTTCATTTTTCCCAAAAATTCGGCAGAGTTTCGACACTATTCTGACATGGTTATTATTAACTCTCTATACTGCTATTTATTTTTCTTTTTTCTTCTTTTGTTTTCTCTTTTTTTCCAATTTTCCCAAATACTCCAAAGCTGGTCAGCATGCAAGCCCGAGACAAATAAATGCAACTCGTAAGATGCATCAGGATGGTCTTTTTCATTTCAGGTTACCTGTCCTAGACGGACCCAACCCCTGTGTTAAGTCCCCTACGGCAAATGCACGTGATGCAAATAAGCGTTCCTACTAGGGATCCGGCATGAAGTCAAGTTATTCTAGGTTCAAAACTTGGGTACGTGTTCTAGACTGTGTACCCGAGCGGACAACTCGAGTCGAGGAGGGGCTACGTACCGGGGACCCGCGAGATCGTCCGGCTTAGTAACTTGTCCGGCCTCTTTCTTATTTCAAGGTATGACACTAACAGAATAGGGAGTCTCAACCAGTAAGCACATCCCCGGGAGGTGAGAAGAGCAGGGTTTCGGCACAGTTTATATACAGTTCAGATAATATCAAAGCAGTAAAGCATTTAGCACATTTAGCATGAAACATGTAGGAAAATCAAATAAAGCCAAACATAACAATTATTCTATGCTCGAATTCTTAAACCCTGAACCGAAGTTCTGGGTTTGTCTTCCCCAGCAGAGTCGCCACTTGGGAGATTTATGGTGTCCCAAGTCACCGGATTGAATCCCGAATCGAGGAAAGGTTTGACTCTGTATTACAGTCGCGAACCAGAAATCCGAGTAAGGAATTCTGTTAACCCGGGAGAAGGGGTTAGGCATTCCCGAGTTCCGTGGTTCTAGGACGGTCGCTCAACTGCTATATTTGGCTAAAATCTGATTTTAATACATGTTTTAACTTATGTGCTTTTAAACCTTGAACCGCTTTATTATTATTTTTAACGAGAATTGCAACGCCGTGAAAACGTGTTTCGAACCGCGTCACATAAATGCACCCGCGATTTTGACACGTTTCGACTTCGTTGGGATTTGGATTTGGGTCACATAAATGTGCACCCGTATTTAGGAAATAAAATTATTTAAATTGCGTGCCTAAAGGGACTATCGCGTTATTATCTTTGGAGAAGGCCGTGAAATTCGCTAAACAGCCTATCTCGAAATCTAAGTATTTTTAGAAACACATTTATTGAGGGCCCCACAATTTACATATCTTTTGTTTGGCGAGGCTCATCCCATTTATTATTTGAAAGGCAAACCTAAAGCAATCTATAATTTTCTATTTTTTTTGTCTCTAATAATAAAAGAAGAAGCCCTAATTAATTATTATTGTTCAAAGCTACTATCCTCTTGGGTCCATGGACTCATGTGAATTATTTATCCTTAACCAGTTGGGGTCCCATATAAAGAAAC
Source organism: Nicotiana attenuata (assembly GCF_001879085.1). Taxonomy (NCBI): domain Eukaryota; kingdom Viridiplantae; phylum Streptophyta; class Magnoliopsida; order Solanales; family Solanaceae; genus Nicotiana; species Nicotiana attenuata. Next base: position 85,305 of record NW_017673591.1, read on the forward strand.
CATTACCCAAGTGGGCACAAAGGCAAATCAATCGCAGGTTTGGGCCCAAGTCCAAGCGAGCACACAATCAGGATAGGACCTGGGCCATTCGCTAGAGTACTGAGGCTCAAATGTCCTGGAATTAGGCTGTCTATTAAACCAAACACAGTTTCAATTAAATCAATCCAAGTACCCGCTGAATTTATCCCAAGCTATTTTACTCAAATGAACAGGACAGTAATTGTTTGATCTACAATTTGAGGCTCAGCTTATTTTATCTATTTAAACTACTGCTTAGTTCTTAAACACCACTAAAGGTGGAAGGCAAATTAAAGTGTGGCCTGAATTTAACGACAATAATTCGTATCACCAACAGCTTGATCATACAATTCTACTAACACTAACATGAGCGGGTTAAGTAGTTCAAGACAGTCCAATTATGATGCATATTTAATTCAAGCAAATTACTGATCTGAGCCATTAACCTAAGATTTCAACACCTATATATTAAGAACTAATCTGCTGATGCGAATTACTGCAGTACAACACAGGTTCAGCTTGACATTAAACTTGATTTCAAAATCAAATGCAAATCCAACTGTTTCTAATTCCTTATTTTAACAGAAGAAACGTTGTGTTAAACAAGTATTAACTATATTGAAACTACAACTAGATAACCACAGGTTTAAACAGTCCCAAAACAGTCCAATTAATTACATTCAAGCCAGAATTAAACTATGAGTCTAACATATAACTAACTACTACTACATTATGGTCCAAACAAGCACGGCTTCCAGGAACAAACGAATGAGCAGTCTATTGCATTTCCACTTCAAAACTACATCACATCAAATTCGAGAATGTGTACCTGGATATTTGGAATATAAGAAGAAGAAGAAGGAGTCAGCAGCAATAACAACTACTGAAATCCAGCCAGTCAAAAAACAGCAACAATTGGAGTGATTTGAACCAAAATAATCTTCACAACGACCCAGTAACACATCATAGAAATGCAGCACCCAGTAAATGACCAAAAACAAAATGATTGAACTCCAAAACTACTCGAAATCAAACCAGCAGACCTCTGGAACCACGGCAAACAGAAACTGAACTAGGAAATGTAAATCAATAGCCCAAAAGTTGAAATGCACCTAAGGTTTCAATGGAACAGTATTTCTTTTTGGTTTTTCGAAAGGTTTTCTATTGTTTTTGGGTTTTTGAATGTTGAATTTCAAAATCAGATCTGAAACTTAGAGAGCACCTTTTGGGGGGAATTTTTTGGAGCTGAAAACTTCTTCTCTAAGGCAGAATACACTGCCTTTATAGGCAAAAGTGGGGCAGCCTTCAGATTTTTAGTTTTCTTTTTGGTCCTTCTTTATTTACTCACTTAACCCCTTGTTTTCTGACTTGTTTCTCAAGTCACAACACTATGACTTTGAAATATCAATTACAACCCCTTCTAGGTGCTTCTAGTGGCTTCTAAATTCAGTTACTATCAGATTTCTCAAGTGAATTACCCTTATTGTCCCTATATTACCCATGAAATTACTAAGCTGATACTAATCAAACCCCCAACCCTTCAACTCAGTAAATAACCATAGTTAATCACTCAATGAGACTGAAATTCAACTAAGACTAACCAGATTCTACAAATTAACTAATTAACCCAGGCAATTAAACAGGAGAATGGAACTCAAGACTTATCAATTCAAACTACACAAATTCGACTGAACATGTCAAGTGACTCCAACGAAATTAAACTAAGTCATAAACATGCATTCCCTAATCAAAACAAACACAGGGTCCAACTGACAGTCAATCAAAATGGAGATCACAAAACAGAATTAAACCAGATAAAGGATTAAAACGAAAAATAACATTTGACATGGGAACACTAATCAGGTGAGGAAAACTAAACTATACAATTAACATGGGGAGAATTAGACAAAACAATTATCCGATTTCAGAACCAGTAAATACAAACCTAATCCAAAACCTAACACACTAATTATAAACTAACCTAATCTTATAAGCACAGAAATAAAACACAAAAAAGAAGAGAACTCATCTGTATAACTGCTAAAGTCGCATAGCTGTTCAGATTCAAAATTCGACTATCTCCGGTGAGATTTGAATGCTAATGATGACGAATTCCTCTTGAGGGAAGTGAGGAGGTCACGTGGTGTCAATTTGGTGGGGTTTGGAGAACTTAGGGTATTGGCCGGAAACTTCAATTTAAAATTCGAGAAGTTCCGTTTAGATTCGAGGGATGGGGTTTGGGGGGTTTGAGAGAGGAGAGTAAGACGGTTCTATGGTGTTAATTTGGACGGGATTGGGTCACCTAGGGTTTTGGCCGGAATCCTTTGATCCAAGATTTGACGAGTTTGGGTGGGATTCGAGGGAAGCGGTTTAGGGATTTGGAAAGAGGAGAACGAGGCGATTCTAGGGTGTTATTTTGGACGGGAACGGAGACCGGCCGCCGCCGTGAGGCGATTTCCGACGGCGGCGTAAGGCGGAGAAGGGCGACGGAGGAACAGGGTACGATGAAGACGAGTTTGGTCTCCAGGTTTACTGAATAAATTGGACATTTTTATTTAATAACCGAGATGGAACCTGGACCGTTAGATTGAGGAGATGGATGGTCTAGATTCCTTGATGCCAAAATGGCATCGTTTTGATAACCTGGGGACTGGACCGGGTGGGGACGTTTGGGCCGGACTGGGGGGTGTGAATTGGTCCGGTTTTGAGGTATTTTGGGCTGAAACATACCTGGCCCAAACTTGGGTAATTTATGAAAGCAAATTGTTTTTGTTTAATTTTCTCTTCTTCTTCTTTTATTTTATTTTATTTTTTCCTTTATTTTATTGATTTTTCTAATTTTTGTTAAATTGCTAAAATTAAAATAAAGTACCCAAATTGACTCTAATCTTATACTACTAATTTCCAATACACTAATCCTAATTAATGCAAACTAAGTCAAAATTCTAAAAAATTAATAGTTAAAAAATGCTAAAATGTAAATTATTTTTAGTTATTTTCTTCAATTTAAAGTAACTTAGTTGCTAATTAATCCCAAGATGTGAGATTAAATCCTAAATGCAAAAGCCAAATATATTTTTTGTATTTTCCATTAGTTAAAATACACAAACAAAAATGCAAACAATTACTACAGCATGTCTGTCATTTCCAATTCAATATGCGTGGTGTATGATCTCCAACACGAACAACAAACTTTTGATCAACTAAAGTGCAACATTCATAGAACCACACCTGTAGTGCAAGAGAAAATCCACCAATCCTATAAAACCCAGACTTTCCCCTCAACCTGTCCCTCACGGACTCTCATGTAAAAGCTCGAAACGCAATCAACCCAGGGAAACGACACATACTCACCACTCTCGACAAGATGGAAATCATGTTTACTTATAAATGTCCTACTGAGCCTGAGTGGAATTAGAAATGTGTTTATGAAATAAATGATTGCAATCTTAACTGCGTCTTCATCAGATTTCCATTTCTTCTTCTCAAAACAATCACTAAGCGACTTATAACTGAAAAAGAAGATTCAACAATAGAAAAATTATAACTGAAATTGTATGTACTTACAAACTTTGTCAAGGATTTTTAACTTTTTCTACCTTTGAACATTACTTTTTTTGGTTTGACACCCAAATTCACTTCGTCCTCCACGACACGTTTTCTTCTTAACCTTAATCATCATCCACTCTAAACCTTTTGCTCTTTCTTTTTCTTTAGAATGTCCATAACATCCTTTCGAGATTCTAAACTTTAACAACTGTCGGAACGTTTTGTCTTCGCATATTTCATTCACCAACGATTTCTCCACTAAAACCCGGGGTTGAATGAGGAGATAAACTCACCGACCTAGTTTCTCTTCTCATTCGCTCTGATTTCTCAGTTGAAACCGACTTTTGAATAAGGTGATGAACTCATCGAACGGGTTTTGTCTTCTATATATGCTCTGTTTCACAATTGAAACTAGGTTCAATGAGAAAAAAAATTTAAAAAATATACGAACAAACCGTTCAAAAATTTGTGAAGAAGTTGATACAAAACTCGACCAAAAAATTACAAATCGTCTATAATAGATACATACGATGAACTCTAACTAAACAATTAGTCGCAAAAGCCTAAAGAAAAGCAACATCGGTTTCTACAAAAACACATGCAATCGAAAAATATACAAAACAGAGATTATCTATACAAATTATTCCTGGAATCAGACGAAATAACCACAAATATATCTTATTTGTCGTCAATTTCAGCAATTTTGGTTCATTTTAGGAAAAAATGCAGAGAAGAGAGAGAGAGAGAGAGAGAGAGAGAGAGAGAGAGAGAGAGAGGAAGAGAAGAGAGCTCGTGTTTGTATACAAAACTAACGGATTCCAAACTGACATTGATTGAAATTTTTTGG
>NW_017673591.1:89743-93706 GCF_001879085.1 Nicotiana attenuata
TTGAAACCGACTTTGAATAAGGTGATGAACTCATCGAACGGGTTTGTCTTCTCATATTGCTCTGTTTCACAATTGAAACTAGGTTCAATGAGAAAAAAAATTTAAAAAAATATACGAACAAACCGTTACAAAAATTTGTGAAGAAGTTGATACAAAAACTCGACCAAAAAATTACAAAATCGTCTATAATAGATACATACGATGAACTCTAACTAAACAATTAGTCGCAAAAGCCTAAAGAAAAGCAACATCGGTTCTACAAAAACACATGCAATCCGAAAAATATACAAAACAAGAGATTATCTATACCAAATTACCTGGAATCAGACGAAATAACCACAAATATATCTTATTTGTCGTCAATTTCAGCAATTTTGGTTCAATTTAGGAAAAAATCGCAGAGAGAGAGAGAGAGAGAGAGAGAGAGAGAGAGAGAGAGAGAGAGAGAGAGAGCTCGGTGCTTGTATACAAAAACTAACGGATTCCAAAACTGACATTGATTGAAATTTTTTGGGCCAGAAATGACATTTAGGCCTTTTTCGGTAGATATTTTGTTTTGGGCTATTTTTGGTTGGGAAAGTTTGTAGAGTGACAATTTAGGTAATTTTTCCTTAAAAAAACCGTTTAGACGAAATTATTCCAGTAACACTAATCTTCACATATTTCTTAATTTGCGTTACAAATCTATGCTAGACATTAGGTGGGAGCAACCAACGTATTAACATCTTGGGCTTATCAATAACCTTTCAAAAAAAAGGAGGAATTTTCATAAACCACTATTGTTTAATGGCTATTAACTTCTTATAGCTATCATATACATAATTACTTTCTATAGCTACTATTCAGTTGTTACGGTAGTGTCACGACCCAAACCCCGGTCGTGATGGCGCCCAACACATTGCTAGGCAAGCCCGACCATTTACACAACCTTAGCCAAATAATCTAATTAAATAAATAAATGTTCACTACTGTAATACCAATTTAGTGCGGAAATTCTGATATAATCTCTAACATTCGAAAATCCCAAAGTAAAATACTAAATAGCCCACAGAATCTGGTGTCACGAACATGAGCCTCTAGAAGCAGATTATTCACCTATTACAAGTCCGACTAGGAAAATAATACGAATAAAATAATGATAGATAGAAGGGAGAGATCAAGGCTGCGAACGCCATGCAACTACCTCGACACTCCCAGATAACTGCTGCTCAGCTAACAAGCCCTCACTCACCCTTTGGTGTACCTGGATCTGCACACAAGGTGCAGGGAGTATTGTGAGTACTTCCAACTTAGAAAGTAATAAACATAAATAAGGGTTGAGAGTAAGAAATCCTGGACAAGCACAAAGTACGCTATAATTACAGTAGCTCAATCTAAATCATATCAACTCAATAAACTAATTAATACAATTATAGAAATATCACAACAGACAAATAAGTAAATGGCAATCAAGTATGCAATGCAACACATAAACCGGTACCTCCAGTACCCCGCTGCGGCCGTGCAGCCCACTCCATTTATTTAACGTCGACGGCGCTCACTGGGGGTGTGCAGACTCCGGGAGGGGCCCCTTACGGCCCAAGCGCAATAATAAGCCATCTCGTGGCATCAAACAGGCCCTTGGCCTCATATCAATATCATTATAATACTGCTGCGGCGTGCAGCCCGATCCCATACTCAGTTCAAAATCACATAATAGTATAAAAATATTCAACCCAAACTTCATTTAAAAATATTAACTTAATTTCTAATTTAAGAAAATGGCTGAGATTTGAAACACAGTATTAAATACCAGGACTGAGTTTAATATTTATAAATATGGTAAGAAACCATTAAAATAATCCCTGAAGGATTCAAGTAGTTGGCACGAAGCCCATTTATGACAATTAATCCATTTTTATAAGGATATTACAAATCTACTATCAAATAGGTATCAATTTTATTAAGCGGGACGGACCGAGTCGCAATCCCTGACGGTGCTCTACCCTACGCCCGTTATCCGGTGTGCAAGTCACCTCACATAGCACTACGTTATGCAAATTCGGGGTTTCGAACCCTCAACACAGCATTTACATTTATTACTAACCTCAAGCCGGCCAGGGTCCTAGCTTGCTATGCGCTTGCCTTTCGAATTCACCTCTTCGTGCGTCGAATCTGACCAAAACCACAACGAATACGTCACAATATGCTAAGGGAATATAACCCAATCGAAAAGACTCGAAAAACATCGAAAATCACGAAGTTGGCAAAACCCGAGCCCCGGGCCCACTTCTCGAAAAATTATAAATTTTACATCACCGGATTTCTTATCTCGCCACGAGTCTATACATATAAAGAACACCAAAATCGGAGTCCAAATGACCCCTCAAATTCCCATTTTTGTTCTCTTAGGTTTCAAGCCCTAAACCACCATTTTTGACCTTAATTCCTTGAGTTTTCAGTGTAATTCCATGTATTTGCATGATAAAATTGTCTTCTAAGTCCAAGAATGCTTACCTGATCGAAGTCCTTGAATTTCCTCTTCAAAATCGCTCAAGAACACCCTAAGTCCGAAGTTAAAAATATGTTTTCTGTAAAATTTCGCGAAGGGAATTAAAACCCTTTCTGACCAGTTATTTCCGCGTCTGCGGTTACATAGCCGCATCTGCGACTTCCGCTTTTGCGATGGGGAGCCGCTTCTGCGGACAAGACCGCTTCTGCGGTTACTAGACCGCTTCTGCGGTCTCGCATCTGCTATTCCTTTTACGCAGGTGCGGTTTCCTTTAGCCTTCCAAAATTCCGCATCTGCGGTCCTACTGTCGCATCCGCAACTCCGCAGATGCGGTCAGCATCTCCGCACCTGCGATGCCTGTCGCTTCTGCGGTTCTTGACTTGCTTCTGCGGTCCCATTTCCGCAGGAGCGAAAATACCAGAAGCAGCACAGGTTCTGCAATCGCCTAAGTTCAACACTTCCCGTTAGCCATCCGAAATCACCCCGAGGCCCTCGGGACCTCAACCAAAAATACAAACATGATCCAATACCTTATTCAAACTTGCTCCAATCATTAAAACACCTCAAACAACACTAAAACCATCATTTCTCATCGAATTCAAGCCTAAGTTCTTCTAAAACTTCCGAAACATGCATTCGATCAGAAACCCAACCAAAACACCTCCGAATGACCTAAAATTTTGCACACACATCCAACATCACCTAACGAAGCTACAGCAACTCTCGGAATCTCAATCCGACCCCCAGATCAAAATCTCACCTACTAACCGAAATTCGCCAAAATACTCACTTCGCCAATTCAAGCCTAATTCTACTCCGAACCTCCAAAAATCACTTTTGATTACACTCCTAAGTCACAAATCATCCCCCGAAGCTGACCAAATCATCGGAATTCAAATCCGAGCCCTCTAACACAAAAGTCAACATCCGGTTGACTTTTCCAACTTAAGCCTTCTTAAAAGAGACTAAGTGTCTCATTTCTTATCAAAACCATTCCAAACCCACTCTAACACATCAAATACTGATAATGAAACATGAAGAAGCATAACATGGGGGAAACGGGGCGGTAACTCACGTGACGACGGGTCGGGTCGTCACATCCTCCCCAACTTAAACAAACGCTCGTCCTCGAGCATACCCAGAGTTGTTCTAGAAGCCAACCAACAGCTGAATAACTTTACTGTGCATATAACCGGGGTGATCCCACGTCACCCTATCTCGCATAGGCCCGATAACACAACATAGCTGAAATTTTCACAATCCATCTAGTCCATAAATCATAGAACCACCCTGCACTTTCCGAAATCATACACAAGATAAGAACCTCACATCTATATTCAAAATAAGCCTAAACCAGCAGTAATAGACCATGCCTGTAACCTCGGGTGCAATTATATGATATACCAATAACTCAAACACACGCAACGATAACCTCCATCACAGCAACTGCCCACAACAACCAAGTCCAATAG
>NW_017673591.1:93726-118362 GCF_001879085.1 Nicotiana attenuata
TAATCCCTGAAGGATTCAAGTAGTTTGGCACGAAGCCCAATTATGACAATTAATCCATTTTTTATAAGGATATTACAAATCTACAATCAAATAGGTACCAATTTTATTAAGCGGGATGGACCAAGTCACAGTCCCTGACGGTGCTCTACCCCACGCCCGTTATCCGGCGTGCAAGTCACCTCACATAGCACTACGATGTGCAAATTCGGGGTTTCAAACCCTCAACACAGCATTTACATTTATTACTAACCTCAAGCCGGCCAAAGTCCTAGCTTGCAATGCCCTTGCCTTTCGAATTCACCTCTTCGCGCGTCGAATCTGACCAAAACCACAACGAATACGTCACAATATGCTAAGGGAATATAACCCAATCGAAAAGACTCGAAAAATATCGAAAATCACGAAGTTGGCAAAACCCGAGCCCCGGGCCCACTTCTCGAAAAATTATAAAATTCACATCAACGGATTCCTTATCTCGCCACGAGTCCATGCATATAAAGAACACCAAAATCGGAGTCCAAATGACCCCTCAAATTCCCATTTTTGTTCTCTTAGGTTTCAAGCCCTAAACCACCATTTTTGACCCTAATTCCTTGAGTTTTCAGTGAAATTTCATGTATTTGCACGATAAAATTGTGTTCTAAGTCCAAGAATGCTTACCTGATTGAAGTCCTTGAATTTCCTCTTCAAAATCGCTCAAGAACACCCCAAGTCCGAAGTCAAAATATGTGTTCTGTAAATATTTCGCAAAGGGATTAAAACCCTTTCTGAACAGTTATTTCCACATCTGCGGCTACATAGCCGCATCTGCGACTTCCGCTTTTGCGATGGGGAGCCGCTTCTGCGGACAAGACCGCTTCTGCGGTTACTAGACCGCTTCTGCGGTCTCGCATCTGCTATTCCTTTTACGCAGGTGCGGTTTCCTTTAGCCTTCCAAAATTCCGCATCTACGGTCCTACTGTCGCATCCGCGACTCCGCAGATGCGGTCAGTATCTCCGCACCTGCGATGCCTGTCGCTTCTGCGGTTCTTGACTCGCTTCTGCGGTCCCATTTCCGCAGGAGCGAAAATACCAGAAGCAGCACAGGTTCTGCAATCTCCTAAGTTCAACACTTCCCGTTAGCCATCCGAAATCACCCCGAGGCCCTCGGGACCTCAACCAAAAATACAAACATGATCCAATACCTTATTCAAACTTTCTCCAATCATTAAAACACCTCAAACAACACTAAAACCATCATTTCTCATCGAATTCAAGCCTAAGTTCTTCTAAAACTTCCGAAACACGCATTCGATCAGAAACCCAACCAAAACACCTCTGAATGACCTGAAATTTTGCACACACATCCAACATCACCTAACGAAGCTACAGAAACTCTCGGAATCTCATTCTGACCCCCGGATCAAAATCTCACCTACCAACCGGAATTCGCCAAAATACTAACTTCGCCAATTCAAGCCTAATTCTACTCCGGACCTCCAAAAATCACTTTTGATTACACTCCTAAGTCACAAATCATCCCCCGAAGCTGACCAAATCATCAGAATTCAAATCCGAGCCCTCTAACACAAAAGTCAACATCCGGTTGACTTTTTCAACTTAAGCCTTCTTAAAAGAGACTAAGTGTCTCATTTCTTATCAAAACCATTCCAAACCCACTCTAACACATCAAATACTGATAATGAAACGTGAAGAAGCATAACATGGGGGAAACGGGGCGGTAACTCACGTGACGACGGGTCGGATCGTCACAGTCACAACCATAAAAAGCCATGTGGCAATATTAAGACAAAACAAACTACTTTTTTAACTTTAAAAACTTCTTAATTTTAAATTTTGAACTAATTGTTTATTCATATTCAAGGTTTAACCTCTTTCAGCCGCGTTCCTAAGCATTAGGAGAAATTATTATCTTATTTATTATAAATAAAGAACTGGCGCAAATACCAAAAAAATGTGTGTTTACTTATACAAAACAACTTCAAAAAACCGAAATCCAACACACCACTCTGGTGATATGACACCTCAATACCGGCCTAAGCCACAACTTGCATAATACGCGTACCAATAGGAAACGGTCTGAACATACTCAAATCATGAAAATGACTCAAACGAAAGAGCGGTACCTCAAGCTCATCAGAACTGCCACAACACAAGGCTGAGACCCTGTCTCACATCATAGAATAGAACACACAAGTTTGACCCGCAAGGTCATGTTTACACACGGCTTTGTTGCAACGCGCGATCCTATCTAAATACTACTTCCACCTGGAACACCTCTAGTCACTATGCTTGAAATCGACAACCATGCTCAATTGATGTCTGGAGCCAAAGAGAATCATTACACATCCCATGCTCTACATGACCTACATAGGTCTTGTTCAAATTCTTCCAATACCGACACGACAGATGAGATCTGTATGAATTCATGACACTGCCGAACCAACCATTCATTGGGTCTATACTTCTGGCAAGAACTATCACCTCATTCCGAACCAAATAATGGTCTTAGCCTCCTTAATTTACTTCATCTGCTCAGATTGCACTGAGATCGAATTCAATAATCTCGTCTCACCCAGTACGAACTGCTCAGGCAATAAGCCACCCCAGACATAATTAAAAGTCTCACATGATGCCACAAAGCGCCGATAGGCTACCGATACGAACGCGGTACAAAAAGAAAAAGAACTCTGAAAGGAACTGCCTAACTCACGCACTACTATGTGCTCTCCTTAGAAAAATAAGAAGCAAGGCATACATAAATAGCATATAGAAAACCATGCTCAATATCATACCGTTACGGCGCGCAACCCGATCCAAATAACACACTCATGGCGGCATGCCACCCGATCCACACATAACACTCACCTAAAGAGGTGTACATCAAGCTAAATTGCTCATTAATATAAAATACCGAATTTCGGTCACAAGTATGCTAAGTGCACAATACCGTCCCTGAGGGGACATATAGCGCTATAAGCTACCAAATCTCAAGCTCAACTGAGGTGCGATGTACAATCTGAATCTCGAGAGCCATTTTGCTCATGAACATCATTTCTACGCGAATCCTCAACACATAAGCTTTTTCTCAAACCGTTTCAAAACCCACACGGTATAGTGTATCACTGCATAAAATATCTGACAACGAAATAACCCCCTGACTCCTCCTCCATAAGGAGCGCATCACTGAAATGAACCCGTTTGGCCTGACATAGAGCCCATATTCACATTTGAATCCATCCGTCGACCTCAAGCTGATCCTACTCGCACTGAACTAGGTTAATTACCTTTCAAAGGTCCCTAACAACTCATCTTCCGCTCGTAACACATAGGAACATCCATCACAGTCGGAGGAATCATCCGTAGTCCACAACTCAATAGACTGAGTGCCCTCCGGGTATATATTCTCAATTCAACGATATTAACACAACCTTCATACTTGGTTCAAGTCTCCAATAAATCAAGTGACTAACTGCCATACTTACACACTCTTCCTGTGGGACACCCTCCCACAACCTACCATTACAGATAACTGGGTCGTACCTCCAAACCATCGGCCGCACTAACGCTGAAAAGCGNATTCAAATCCGAGCCCTCTAACACAAAAGTCAACATCCGGTTGACTTTTCCAACTTAAGCCTTCTTAAAAGAGACTAAGTGTCTCATTTCTTATCAAAACCATTCCAAACCCACTCTAACACATCAAATACTGATAATGAAACATGAAGAAGCATAACATGGGGGAAACGGGGCGGTAACTCACGTGACGACGGGTCGGGTCGTCACAGTCACAACCATAAAAAGCCATGTGGCAATATTAAGACAAAACAAACTACTTTTTTAACTTTAAAAACTTCTTAATTTTAAATTTTGAACTAATTGTCTATTCATATTCAAGGTTTAACCTCTTTCAGCCGCGTTCCTAAGCATTAGGAGAAATTATTATCTTATTTATTATAAATAAAGAACTGGCGCAAATACCAAAAAAATGTGTGTTTACTTATACAAAACAACTTCAAAAAACCGAAATATCGTGTGTTATAGATCTTTCGGTAAAATAGTAGTTTCCATGATAAAACAAACATATTTTTCAAATCTATTGGGATTTCTTCTTGATACTTTCGTGTGAGATTCAGTTCGCAATTAATTCTGTTTCTTTTTCCAATTTGTTGATTAGTGGTTGTTGTTTGTATGTCCATGTTACCTAACTATTTAATTACGTTTGGGTAATGATCACGGAAGAATGATTGTAGGTACCTTCCTATGGGCTAATTTCATGATTCTTCTTCTATTTGGTAGATTTGCGTAGATATAAATATTGAAGGAATCTCCATGCTGACAAAGAAATGCTCCCAAAGAGGCACGACATGGAGATCAGTATTACTGAGAAATAGAACGATTTTATGGCCAGTTATGTTTATATCAAAGACGGTAATCTTTATTCGGATATTTTTCACTCTCCTTGTGTACCGTCAATACCTATTTTCCTTTCTTTAAGTCCATGTATGACTGTTCATCCCAAAATGTTACGAGGGTTCATAGTTCTATGTAAACTCACTAGTAACAAGGTTATTAGAGTGCTTAAAATCCATGGTCGGTGTGACGACCCGATCCGTCGTCTCATGTATTACAGCCCCGTTTCTCCCATTTACTGCTTCTTCATATTTCATTATCAGCAACGAGTGTGTTATAGTTGAATTGAATTGGTTTGGATAGGAAATGAAACACTTAGTCTCTCTAAGGAAGGCTTAAGTTGGAAAGGTCAACCGGACGTTGACTTATGAGTTAGAAGGCTCGGATGTAATTTTCGGTGATTCGGTTAGCTTCGGGGGATGATTTGTGACTTGGGAGTGCGATCGGAATTGATTTTGGAGGCCCGGTGTAGAATTAGGCTTGAATTGGCAAGGTTAGTATTTTGGCGAATTCCGGTTGATGGGTGAGAATTTGATCCGAGGGTCGGAATGGAATTTCGAGAGTTGTTGTAGCTTCGTTAGGTGATTTTGGATATGTGTGCAAATTTTCAGGTCATTCGGACGTCGTTTGGTCGGGTTTTGATCGAAAGTGCATTTCGAAAGTTTTTGAAGAACTTAGGCTTGAATCCGATGTGATTTGATGGTTTTAGCGTTGTTTGATGTGTTTTGATGATTGGAACAAGTTTGAATGATGTTATGGGATATGTCCGTGCTTTTGGTTGAGGTCCCGGGGGCCTCGGGTGAGTTTCGGGGTGGTTTCGGATCATTTTGGAGAAGTTTGATATTGTTGGTTCTGGTGTAACACTGTAGCTTGGGAATTGCGAAGGATTTCCTGGGAATTGCGAAAACACTGTAGCTTGGGAATTGCGAAGGATTTGCTGGGAATTGCAAAAACACTGTAGCTTGGGAATTGCGAAGGATTTGCTGGGAATTGCGAAAACACTGTAGCTGGGGCAGAATGTTTAAAAAAAACATTTCATCCGCGAGTTGGGGTTATTTTCCACCATTGTTAAGCGACCTTGGGAGTATTTGGCGAGCAATTAAGAGGGTTTTGGCTGGGAATCGATTGGAGGTAAGTCGTATGGCCTAGAAACGTCATTTTTATTGTGATTTCAACACTTAAATTCATGGAAATTGGGTTAAAAAGGGAAGAACTAGGGCTTGAGTTTTTGAATGAGATTTTGGCATTTGAGGGAGCAAATGAGCTCCGATTCTTGTGATTTTTACATGTATAGACTCGTGGCGAGATAAGGAACATTTTGGTGTAAAAATTTCTGACTTTCGAGAAGTGGGCCCGGGGCTCGGTTTTGTAAATTTCGGGATTTGTGCCCGTTCTTGATTGTTTTCGCTTGGGCTTTGTTCCCTTAGCATATTGTGATGTATTCGCTCNGTCAGCATCTCCGCACCTGCGATGCCTGTCGCTTCTGCGGTTCTTGAATCGCTTCTGCGGTCCCATTTCCGCAGGAGCGAAAATACCAGAAGCAGCACAGGTTCTGCAATCTCCTAAGTTCAACACTTCCCGTTAGCCATCCGAAATCACCCCGAGGCCCTCGGGACCTTAACCAAAAATACAAACATGATCCAATACCTTATTCAAACTTGCTCCAATCATTAAAACACCTCAAACAACACTAAAACCATCATTTCTCATCGAATTCAAGCCTAAGTTCTTCTAAAACTTCCGAAACACGCATTCGATCAGAAACCCAACCAAAACACCTCCGAATGACCTGAAATTTTGCACACACATCCAACATCACCTAACGAAGCTATAGCAACTCTCGGAATCTCATTCCGATCCCCGGATCAAAATCTCACCTACCAACCGGAATTCGCCAAAATACTCACTTCGCCAATTCAAGCCTAATTCTACTCCGGACCTCCAAAAATCACTTTTGATTACACTCCTAAGTCACAAATCATCCCCCGAAGCTGACCAAATCATCAGAATTCAAATCCGAGCCCTCTAACACAAAAGTCAACATCCGGTTGACTTTTCCAACTTAAGCCTTCTTAAAAGAGACTAAGTGTCTCATTTCTTATCAAAACCATTCCATACCCACTCTAACACATCAAATACTGATAATCAAACATGAAGAAGCATAACATGGGGGAAACGGGGCGGTAACTCACGTGACGACGGGTCGGGTCGTCACATGTAGTGTATTCGCTATATTCGCGCTGCTATATTCATGAATACAGCAGCAAAAAGCGCCTAAAAATTAGGGTAGTCCAGTTGTACGCACATGTATTCACATGTATTCGTGTCATATATTCATGAATATAGTAGCAAAAAGTGCCTAAAATCAGGGCAGTCCAGTTGTACGCGCATGCATTCGCGCTGTTGTATTCATGAATACAGCAGTAAAAAGCACCCAAGATCAGGGCAGTCCAACTGTATGCGCATGCATTCACATGTATTCGCGCCATGTATTCATGAATAAAGTAACGGCAATCACCTTAAAAATAGGTATGTCTGGCTGTCTAAGAGAGAGGAAAAACATAAATAGCATATTTCATGCCTTTTTTCATGTCTCAATGGTAGTACATACCATAAATACTTATTTTACTATAAAATATAAAAGGTAGCTATAGAAAATAATATTATAAAATAATTTGATTTATAATTAATAAGGTGTATACCTTTGCCATATGAGGTAAAATATCCAAAAAAAGAAAGTCATGCTCAATGACCCGTGATAAATTTGGTTAAATCATTGGGGAAAAAAGGAAATATTACCTCCTATAGCAAAGGTATACACCCTATTTATTATAAACGAAAATTATTTAAAAATATTATCTTCTATAGCTACCTTTTATATTTTATAGCAAAATAGGTATTTATGGTATACTAGTCCTAAGGTACGCGTGTTGCGCGTGTACTATATATTAAGGAGAACAATTTTTTTTTAAATAATATAAATAATATTTAAAATATATGTAGTTACAAATAAAAATTAAAAGAACTATCTATTACAACTGAAATATAAATGATTGTTGCTAACTAGCCTCCATAGCTGTATTACCTGAAGAAGAGAAAGGAGATCAGTAAGGAAGAAGAGAAGAAGAGAGAAGGAAAGAGAAGAGAGAGGTCGAAGAGAGAGATGAGTGTTTACTTTGCTGAATGAATATTCCCTCCCCTGTTGCAGTTAGTTTATAACAACCATTGCTGACGTGGCTAAATCGTAGCCCTTGGGCTTCATTAAAACTCCGAGTAATCCCAGCCGTCTATTTGAATTTTAGTTACTCTTTCTAATTTCCGTTATTTGCTACTGCTCACTTCGAATCCAGCTTAAGCCATTTCTTCATGTCATAACACTCCCGCCCTCTTCAAACAATCCTTGTCTCAAGGATTGGAATCAAAATCTGGGAACCTCGCCTTGATATAGTGATAATCCTCCCAAGTAGCATCTTCAGGAGGGAGATTTGACCACTGTATCAAAACCCTTACCACAGCAGAATTATCCCTCTTTATAAGCTGTCTCTGCAAAATAGCAACTGGTTTTACTAGAAACTTACCATCTTCTCCAGTCATTGGTAGAGTAGTCTGCACTACTACCCTATCTCCCACTTTCTTTTTGAGTAAGGACACATGAAACACAGGGTGGATCCTAGATTTAGGTGGAAGATCTAGTTTGTAAGCCACCTTGCCAATCCTTGCTAAAATCTTGTAGGGACCATAGTATTTGGAGCTTAATTTTAAATTCCTCCTCAATGCTAATGATGTCTGCCTGTAAGGTTGCAACTTCAAATACACCATATCTCCAACTTGAAACTCCCTGTCTGTTCTCCTTTTATCAGCATAATATTTCATCCTCTCCTGGGCTTTAGTGAGGTGATCCTTCAAAAGTTGTTGCATTTGTTGTCGATGCATCACTGTATCTTCAGCAGCTGGCACCATAGTTTCCAATAAGGGCCCTAGTGACAGTTGAGGAGGTGAGAATCCATAAAGTGCTTCAAAGGAGTACATTGCAAGCTGGTGTGGAAATTGGTATTGTACCACCATTCTGCAGTAGGCAACCACTGTTTCCACTGTGTTGGCCTATTAGCAGTCATGCACCTTAGATAGTTTTCTAGACATCTGTTGACCCTTTCTGTTTGGCCATCACTTTGAGGGTGATAGGCAGTGCTATAGTGAAGCTGTGTTCCCAGGAGTTTGAATAGAGCTTGCCAAAAGTGACTCAAGAACACCTTGTCCCTATCTGTTACAATGGATTCTGGGATCCCATGCAAACAATGTATCTTTTTCCAAAACACTTCAGCTACAGTTATAGCTATGTAAGGGTGAGTAAGTGCTATAAAATGTGCATACTTTGTCAGTCTGTCCACAACCACAAGGATAACTTCCTTGTTCTTGGACTTTGCAACCCTTCTATAAAGTCCATGCTAATGTGGCTCCAAGCTTGGTTTGGGATTGGTAGGGGTTGCAGCAACCCTGGGTAGGCTATATGGTCATCCTTGCGTCTGAGGCATACATCACAGCTGGCCACATGATCAATGACCATCTGTTTCATCCTTGGCCAATAAAATACTTGTGACAGTCTTCTTAGAGTCCCCAGCTGACCTGAATGTCCACCTATAGGAGAATCATGAAAGGTGGATATCAACTGAGTTCTGAGTCTCCCATTGGTGCCAATGTAGATTTTTCCTTTCTTTCTGAGTATGCTAGCATTGTAGTGCCATATGCTGGGTCCTTGTTGGGTCACAGCCAGTTGGCTAATGATTTCAGTAGCCTTAGGGTCCCCTTCATAGCTGTGTGTAATATCCTGCACCCATGCAGGAACTGAAACACTGATGGCTTGCAAAGCAACCTAGAGTTGGTTCCTTCAAACATCAAGGCCTTCATGCTGTCTGGACAGGGCATCAGCAACCCTATTTTCAGCTCCTTTCTTGTACTGCACCTCATAGTCCATCCCAAGTAGTTTAGTCAATCCTTTTTGTTGTATGGCAGTAGTTACCCTCTTCTCTAAGAAATATTTCAAACTGTGATGGTCAGTTCTCACTACAAAATGCTTGTATTGTAGGTAATGCCTCCACTTCTCTACTTCATTTAGCAAAGCCATATACTCCTTTTCATAGATAGACTTACCCATGTGCCTTGGGGCTAGGACTTTACTAAAATAAGCTATGGGCCTACCTTCATGCATTAGTACATCCCCAATGCCCATTTGGCTAGCATCATTTCACTATGAACTCCTTATTGTAGTCAGGTAGTGCCAGTACAGGTGTAGAAGATATAGCTTTCTTCAATCTTTCAAATGCTAAATCTGCCTCCTCATTCCATTTAAAGGCTTCCTTTCTCAACAAATCAGTCAAGGGCCTGCAAATGGTGCCATAATTGGAAATATACTTCCTGTAATACCCGGTCAGTCCCAAAAATCCTCTTAAGGCTTTCACAGAATTTGGGGTAGGCCATTCAATCATAGCCTTGATCTTGGAAGGATCAGTTGACACTCCTTCTACAGTTATAATATGCCCCAGATATTCAACTTTGGGCTGACCAAATGAACATTTAGATCTTTTAGCAAACACAGAATGTTTCCTTAAGATGCAAACACTGCAATCAAATGAGCTACATGTTCCTTCTCGGATAGGCCGTATACCAATAGGTCATCAAAGAAAACTAACACAAATTCCTAAGGAAGGGTTGAAAAACCTGGTTCATCGAAGCTTGGAAGGTGGCTGGAGCATTTGTTAGCCCAAAGGGCATCACCTTGAACTCATAGTGGCCCATGTGAGTTCTGAAAGCAGTCTTGGACACATCCTCCACCTTCATTCTGATCTGGTGGTAACCAGCCCGCAAATCCACCTTTGAAAACATTACAGATCCACTCAACTCATCCAATATATCATCTACAATGGGTATGGGATACTTATCCTTAATTGTGATATCATTCAGCCCTCTATAGTCTACACAGAACCTCCATGATCCATCTTTCTTCTTGACAAGTAAGGCTGGAGAAGAGAAGGTTTTTGACTATGCTGTATGATGCCATTAGTAAGCATCTCCTTAACCTGCCTTTCTAATTCCTTCTTCTGGTAATAGTTGTACCTGTAGGGCCTCAAACTGACTGGCATTGCTCCTGGTTATAAGGGTATGCTATGGTCTAATGTTCTGATAGGAGGCAAGGTCGTTGGCTCGGCAAAGACATCTGAATACTGCTGTAGTGCCTCTTCAATGGCCTCCCCCACTGGTTCTTGCTCTTCAGTATTCACAGCACTCATCATGAATAGGTGAGCTATTAGAGCCTGACCTTTCCTTAGCATCTTGCCCATGGTTCCACTGGTGATCATAGTCAGCTTTCCTTCTTCAGTGATGCCTTGTAATACCAGCTTGTTACCCTTCTTGCCAATGGTAACACACATCTTCTCATGATCAAATTTGGTTAGGTTGTGCTTCTTCATCTAATCATTTCCCTTAACCATATCACAGCCTCCCAATGGAAAATCAATAGATTCTCCTGGAATGGTCTGCCTTACATCTTCCACTGATAGCTCATGCAAATTGAAGTGCACATAACATAGTTCCCATCAGCAACTGTCACCCTCACTGGTGGGCATGGTTGAGCTTGGTACCCTGATTCCTTGACTGTGGTGGCATCAATGAAACTATGAGTACTCCCTGAGTCAATCTATACTGTTAGTTTCCTGTTGCCTATAGTCCCACGCACCAATATGGTATTAACCCCTTTGTTATCACCTGATAGAGCATTTAAACATACTGCCTCTGTAACTTCCTGTTCCATTTCCCCTTCAATGATCAGCCCTGTAGAGTTCTGCTCTTCTTCTATCTCACCAGTCTCAATAGGAACTTCTGTTGTCCCTATCATACTATTCAACTGCTTCTTTTGGATCATATTTCTCACCACATTTGTAACACATATAATTATTCTTCCTATACTCATAAACCTCAGGGCTAAGCCTAAATGAAGTTGGCTTGACTGCAGTTGTAGCAGGTGCCTTATTGATGCTAGAGCTGCCAGTGTTCTGAAAGGATTTAGCCACTACCTTTGTACGCTTAAGAGCAGCTTCTATAGCCTTCTCCTGTAACCTAGCTTGTTCCACTGCAAATCTTAGCCTTCACCCGAAACCTAATCTCCTCCTTCAAGGCACCAATAAAACTAGATATGAAATGTAACTCATCTAAGTTAGGGTTCCTGATCAACATTTGGGCTTTCAAATCTTCAAATTTACCCAGGAATTCATCCACTGTTCCCATCTGGTTTAGCTTATTAAATTCCTCTACTATGTCTCCCATTAATTCTTCTCCAAATCGGATCAACAATTCCTCCTTAAATTCAGCCCAACTTATTTCCCCTTTACTTAGAATTAAGGAATCGTACCAGATGTCTGCTAATCCATTCAAGTAGAGGGCCGCTGCTTCCACCTTCAAGTTCTTTGGAGTCTTATAGAAGTTAAAATACCTTTCGCATTTTTTGATCCATCCTTTAGGTTCATGAACTTCAAAATAAGGTAGCTCCCATTTAGGCGCAGGAGCTTGTACTGCTGGAGGTCGATGCTGCCTCATCTCTTGGCCTGGCATGGGTAGTAATCCATCACCTTGAGGTCTCTACCCTTGTGCTCTTTGTGGAAATCTCTCCAAATTAGTCAGTCATTCGAGTATCAGCTCCAGTGTGCCCGGTATGCCATTTTGAGTGTTGCGGAGTGCCTCCTGAGTGGTCATCACCTCATTTAGAACCTCTTCGTGCCTAACCAGTTTATCATCCATAACCTTCAATCTAGTTCCTTCAACCATCACCTCCTCACAGTCGCATAATCGAGGCTCTGATACCAATTGTACTGAACTTAAAAAGAATTAAGAAAATGAAATACAGAAATGGATATAGAGTGTGTTTTTTGGGACAATTTTCTGATATATTGAATTAAAAGAACTATCTATTACAACTGAAATATAAATGATTGTTGCTAACTAGCCTCCATAGCTGTATTACCTGAAGAAGAGAAGAAGAGAAAGGAGATCAGTAAGGAAGAAGAGAAGAAGAGAGAAGGAAAGAGAAGAGAGAGGTTGAAGAGAGAGATGAGTGTTTACTTTGCTAAATGAATATTCCCTCCCCTGTTGCAGTTAGTTATAACAACCATTGCTGACGTGGCTAAATCGTAGCCCTTGGGCTTCATTAAAACTCCATACGTCTATTTGAATTTTAGTTACTCTTCCTAATTTCCGTTATTTGCTACTGCTCACTTCGAATCCAGTTGAAGCCATTTCTTCAGGTCATAACAATTTGTTATCACAAAAATTTGATGAGTTTCTTACTTCACTGATATATATCTTTCTTTTTTTTATTTTGCAGAAGTTCCTTACTTACCAAACACCATATTACAATAAAGAAAATTACAATTAAGAAAAAAATCAATTAGAAACGACTTTCGAAAGATGTCTTAACTATTATCTTTTCAAATAAAGCCTTGGCTCATCACCTTCCGACAATATTGTATTGGGAAAAATTTACTCTGCATATTGGAGATGACGTGTCATGACACGTAGACTGGTCAAATAGTCAAAGAATTAAGGTTGTTCAATAGGTACGAGCAACAATAGACACGAGCAAGTTAAACAGAAGAGACACGAGCAGTCATGTGAGACATTCAATGCTCATACCCGTTCAAAGTATTTAGACCGCAAAGATCGTGAAGAGTCAAAGGAATGAATCTGACAGCAAATAAGAGCCCATATACAGCATTTAATGCGAGAAATGTTAGAGAATATGTATTTAATGTATATGATTACATAACGTAACATTTAAAGTCATTAACTACCCATAATTATTTTATTATGACAAAGGTAAAGTCTTTATTCCCAAAATGGCTATAAAAGGGAAAGTCACAAACAATTATAAGGACCGAGAAAACACTATTAAAATATATCTTGATTTACTAGCTTTCATATCTTATTTTCAAATTTCTTTCTTTATACTCTTTTCCGATTATCAGTAACCCGTGTTCTTCTAAATTTAAGCTTTGACCTAAAATCTAATTTTTGGTTAAACAAATTGGTTCCGTTACCGGGAATCTGATAATCAATTATATCTCAGCTTGATTTTCTTTGTGGAATCAACTATGTCGAACAACAATGACAATATCCAAGGAAACCCAATCAATCAGCAAAATTAGGGAGATCCGCAAAATGATCAAACACCACGAGACTCACCACGACAATCTTGTGAAGGCACTCCTGAAGGATCTCGCACAGAAGAACGAGGTCAATTTGAAAATGCTGAAGCTATGGATGATGCCTTACAAAAACTTATCGCTACTCAGGTTAACAAAGCTTTACAAGCTTTTGTTAGTCAATTACCTGCTGCTCCACCCACACTTACTCCAAATAACAATACTTTCGAAAACCCTCGTTCTGGACTGGTTAATTCAGGCAGCGGTGGAACCCCCAGTGAAACACAGGAGGGAGACCCAGGTAATCCAATTAATTCTGATTTGCAAAATCTAGTGCTAACATTGCAGAGACAGCTTAGGGAGCAAAACGACCGCATTGAACAAATACTCGGAGTACCACCCGTGATCAAGGGAGTTGATATGGATAAATATTCTCAACAGCCATGGAAGCCAAGTGTCGCCCCTCTCCCAATTCCAAAGAAGTTCAAGATGCCCGATATTCCAAAGTATGATGGGACAACAGACCCATGAGATCATGTTACTGCATTTACAACAGGAGTCAAGGCCAATGATTTGACTAAGCAGGAGATTGAATCAGTCTTGGTCAAAAAATTTGGTGAAACACTCACTAAAGGGGCACTAACATGGTATTCTCTCTTACCTGAAAATTCTATAAATTATTTTGCTAAGCTTGCAGATTTATTTATCAAAGCACACTCGGGAGCTCAAAAAGTTGAAAAAAGAATTGAGGATATCTTCAAAATCAAGCAAGGAGATTCAGAGATGCTCAGAGAATTCGTGGATAGATTTCAACGGGAAAGAATGACATTGCCACGAGTATCTGACAATTGGGTAGCCATAGCCTTCACCAGCAATTTGAATGAGAAGAGTTCAGAAGCCATGAGGCGACTCAAAGAAAGCCTTCAAGAATTCCCAGCAACAACGTGGAATGATGTCTACAACAGATACAGTACAAAGATGAGGATTGAAGAAGACATTATTTTACGACATAAAAAATAAGAAAAAGTAAGCTCAAGGCGTGTGGAAAGTTAAAAGAGATTCGGTAAAAATAGGTACGAGCCTTACATGGGACCTGCGGGAAAGGACTCACGGTCAAGGCAAGATAATCAAAGGTACGATCACAAACCTAGAAACAGGGAATCAGGCTCCCCATCAAAGTTCAGGAATGATCGGAACACACGCGCGTCACGAGACGATGATGGATGTCTAAAGGCAAGGTTCAGTGGTTACAACTTCAACGTAAGCACCTCTGAACTCGTAGCTGTTTTAAGAAGCATGGGAGTTAAGTTACGGTGGCCAAAGGAAATGCGATCAAATCCAAACAGACGAAACCCTGATCATTGGTGTGAATTTCATAACGATCACGGTCATAAAACAGCAGATTGCAGGTTTCTGCAAGGTGAAGTTGATCATTTGCTAAAACAGGGGTATCTCACTGGGTTATTCAGTGAGAAAGGTAAACAAGCATACATGAAGAACAGGCAAGAGCCTCCAAAACCACCTTCACCCAAGAGAACTGTCAACGTTATAAGTGGGGGTGAAGAGATCAACAATGTATCATATAAAAAGGTTTCAAAAGTAACAATTACCCATAGGAAGCGGCCTCGACATGTACTGGAAGAGAAGACTATTATATTCAACGACACAGACGTCGAGGGACTCTTAACTCCACATAACGACGCACTGGTAATATCTTTACTTGTACACGACACTAACGTATAACGAGTTTTGGTTGATCCAGGTAGTTCTGTAAATATTATTTTAATACGAGTATTGCGCGAGATGCAAGCGGAGGATAAATTGATTCCAAAAGCACATACTTTGTCGGGATTTGACAACTCTAGTGTTGTAATGAAAGGGGAAGCAACACTTACTACATTCGCAGAAGGCGTCGTTAAAGATACCAAATTTTAAGTCGTAGATATGGAAATGGCTTACAACATGATTCTTGGGAGGCCATGGATTCATGACATGGATGCTGTTCCTTCAACCTTACATCAAGTTATTAAATTTCCATCTCCATGGGGAATACGTCAAATCAGAGGCGATCAACAAACATCTAGAAGCATCAATTCCGTTGCAGATTCAACTGTTAAGGGTGAAGACAAATAGCAATTACAGAATTTAGGTGGGGGGTAACACGGTGTCAACCTCACCTGAACAAAAGCAAACGGATGTGGATTCAAGACCTGATACCATTCAAGAACCGGAGGAGAACGAGAACATCAAAATGACGATAGAAGAGCTAGAGGCCGTGGTGTTATTTATACATTGGCTCGAGAGAAAAGTGTATATAGGAGCTAATCTTAGCCCGAAGGTAAAACGTAAATTGATTGAATTTTTAAAAGCTAATGCAGATTGTTTTGCTTGGTCCCATTCTGACATGACAGGGATACCACCGGAAGTCATAACCCATAAATTGAATGAAGATCCATCATATCCTCCAGTCAAGAAAAAGAAAAGAAAGCAAGGAACTTTCAAGAATAAGGTAATTCAAGAAGAAGTTCAAAAATTGCTAAAAATTGGTTCAATTCGTGAGGTAAAATATTCTAACTGGTTAGCTTATACTGTTGTGGTTCCTAAGAAGAACGGTAAGTGGCGAGTCTGTGTAGATTACACAGACCTTAATAAAGCCTGTCCAAAAGATTCTTTTCCTTTACCACACATAGATCAATTAATAGATGCTACTGCAGGGCATGAGCTATTAAGTTTTTTTGATGCATATTCAGGCTATAATCAAATCAAGATGGATCCAGGAGATGAGGAAAAAACTTCTTTCATAACAGACAGGGGGACTTACTGTTATAAGGTAATGCCCTTTGGTCTTAAGAATGCAGGTACAACGTATCAGAGGTTAGTTACCCAAATGTTTCAAGAACATTTAGGTAAGACCATGGAGGTATATATAGATGATATGCTAGTTAAGACTCAACATTCAGAAGATCATATATCGCACCTGTCTGACACGTTTAAAATTTTATGAAAATATAATATGAAGTTGAATCCAGAAAAATGTGCATTTGGTGTGGCATCAGGTAAGTTTTTAGGTTTTCTTGTTTCTAACCGTGGTATTGAAGTGAATCCTGCGCAGATTAAGCCAAGGGATGCAGTTAGAAGCAGAAAAAGAAGTACAGATACTTAATGGGGCTAATCCAGGAACATGGACCTTATTTACTGATGGCTCATCTAACGTAAAAGGCGCAGGATTAGGAATTGTTTTAGTACCACCTACGGGTGAAACTATTAGGCAAGCTATTAAATGTCGAAGCGAAGTATGAAGCTGTGATTCGCAACTCGTGGTTAATCAAATGCTGGGGACTTACACAGCTAGGGAAGCAAGGATGCAACAGTACTTGGAAAAGGTACGGGAACTGATAAAGCAATTCCAAACTTGGAAGGTCACCCAAATATCAATGGATGAAAATGTTGAAGCAGATGCTTTAGCTAATCTCACATCCGCAGCTGATGTGGCAAATGATGCGAACGCTTCAGTTATACATTTATTTCATTCAGTTCTCGAACCTGATAAGAATGAGGTAAATTTTAGTAACTTAACTTGGGATTGGAGAAACGAAATTGTTGCTTTTTTACAGTATGGTACCATCCCTGATCACAAGAAACAAGCGCATGCACTTCGAAAAAAGGCTGCTCGTTACTGTTTAAAATAGGGGAACCTTTATCGTAAAATGTTCGGTGGTCCCTTAGCAAGATGCCTCGGACCTTCTCAAACGGAGTATATAATGAGGGAAATACATGAGGGGCATTGCGGGAATCACGCAGGAGAAAGATCACTGGTGAGAACCTTGATTAGAGCAGGGTACTACTGGCCTAAAATAGAAGAAGAAACGGAAAGTTTCGTGGCTAAATGTGATAAGTGCCGGAGGTATGGTAACAATATGCACAGGCCAGCAGAATTATTACATCCAATCATTGCGCCGTGGCCATTTATGAAATGGGGAATGGATATAGTAGGACCATTACCTCAAGCAAAAGGACAGGTAAAGTTTCTTCTTGTACTTACCGATTATTTCACTAAATGGGTAGAGGCAGGAGCATTTAAACAGGTGCGAGAAAAGGAAGTTAAAGATTTTATTTGGCGAAATATCATTTGCCGATTTGGTGTACCAAAGGAAATTGTATGCGACAATGGCCCTCAATTTATCGGAGCTCAAGTCATAGAGTATTTTGAGAGTTGGCAAATTAAAAGGATTACATCTACACCTTATAACCCAGTGGGTAATGGGCAAGCAGAATCAACGAACAAAGTCATAATCAACAATTTGATGAAATGATTAGAGGAGTCAAAGGGTAATTGGCCTGAAGTGTTACCCGGAGTTTTATGGGCATATCGCACGACAACAAAGACGAGCATAGGTAAAACCCCTTTCTCTTTAGTTTATGGAGCTGAAGCACTAATCCCGGTTGAAATAGGAGAACCAAGCATAAGGTTCTCACAAGCGACACAGGAATCAAATGATGAAGAAATGCGCGTCAATTTGGATTTGTTGGAAGGCAGGAGAGAAGCTGCATTAATAAGAATGGCAGCACAAAAATAAGTGATCGAACGGTATTACAACAGGAAAGCACGCCTGAGATATTTCAAAATTGGGGACTTCGTGCTTAAAAAGGTTTTTCAATCTACAAAGGCAGCCAACGCGGATAAACTAAGTCCAACCTGGGAAAGACCCTACAGAGTTCGAGATATTGCAGGAAAAGGAGCATACGAGTTGGAAACAATAGACGGGAAGGTGCTTCCTTCACATTGGAATGCAGTTCATTTGAAGAGATACTATTTTTAAGGAAAAACCCACGGTCAGGTATCACCATATTAAATTATATTTTTTTGAATTGTTAATATTTTACTAACGATTTTAGATGATAGGCAAAACGCTAACCCGTACTAAATGATGAGTCACGACCTGTAAGGCAAAATGGAATAAACTAAAATTCCTAGCCCATGGTTACAATTATTCTGATAGAAGTATACACGGGTTAAGCAGTCTTCATCTATAATCGCACCCCCGAGTCCTGTATGTACTTCCTTTTCAGGAAAAAGGACCAGGTGAAGGAGACTATCAAGTGCTCGAGGCTTCATACTTCAACACTCAAACACTTGGGGGACTACATAGTATATACAGTCATGTGTATAAAAAAGGCAAAGAAGATTTAGAAAATCAAGCCTAGAAGAATCAAGTACGGAGTGAAAGTTACGAAGTCATGGCATTCATCATATTATCTTTCCCATGAGAACAATGGCATTCATCATAGTATTCTTTCCCATGAGAACAATGGAGTCATCTCTCAAACTCTTCCTAATGTTCTGGAGCTAAAGGGACTATGTACTAAAACGGGTTATAAGGAAAAACCCCGTATCTATTGTTCTTCTTTTGTATAAATCTGTTACAAGGAAAACAATTACGAGAAAGTTATAGATGTAATTCAAATACATGTAAAGCATTACTCAAAACTTGTCAAGGTTCTGAAATAAAAACTTGTCGAAGTTATGGCAAAAAACATGTGTGTTCCTATTTCTTTTATCGTATGATAACACCATTATGAAGTTGAGACGTCTTCTTCATTAAGTGTCAAAATATAAAAGGGCCCTCTTTTATAAAACTCATGCTATTTAGTCATGGGATTAACAGAAACATTTTTCAAAGAACAAAAGTGCAGACTATTCTTTAAGTTCTTGAAAATAAAAAGGCAAGAATAGAACAGACGGAAGTTTAATGATAATAAAAACTTCTTAATATTTAAAACTAAAGACTAAGTATAAACTTAGTCATCGAATTGTTTATACAAAATGCTCCATAACAAGACTTGGGGACTTGTACTTCTAAAAATCAACCCTCAAGTGATAGCCAACGGTTTGATTACAAAACCTCTCAAATGAATCCAAGAACTTTAAACACAGTTTTCCAAACAGGTACCTGCAAAAAGGAAATTTAAAACAGATGTAAATTTTTTCACTAAGAGAAAAGGACTGAAGAAGGATCATCAGTGGGCTCAACTGGAACAGCATCGCCAACAGAAGCTGG
The DNA here is from genome assembly GCF_001879085.1 of Nicotiana attenuata. NCBI lineage: Eukaryota > Viridiplantae > Streptophyta > Magnoliopsida > Solanales > Solanaceae > Nicotiana > Nicotiana attenuata. Next base: position 113,387 of record NW_017673591.1, read on the forward strand.
TTGATTTTCAACCGCAGCAATTGGACTATCAATAGACGATGTTTCAAATTGACTTGCAACAAGAGGCACGGTTGAGCTTGAAGAGGGTGCATCAGCCGAGGCAATTTTAGTGTTAATGGGGACTTCAAATGCAGAAGTTTCATCCAAGGGAGCCTCACTCACCGGAACTTCACCCACGGGAACAACAACTCCGGGAACTTCAGCTTCGAAAACTTCAATCGCGGGTGAAGGGAAGTCCAGTGGTTGTTGAGCTTTTTCAATAGTCTCCATCACCTTAGCTAACTCTGACTCCAGATTAAAGTTTTCCTGGCTAGCTTCAACTAAGGCATCACGATGAGAGTTCAGAAAAGCCCAGCTTACATCAACTGCAGCCTTATCTTCAAGAAGCTCATAATCTCTTTCCCAAGTAACAATTTCATTCTTGAGTTCTTCATTTTTAGCCAAAGCTATGTTGTAAGAGGCTTGGAGAGAGGCATGAGATTTTTCTAAGGCATGCACCTTGCCCTCAGAAGTTCGCAGATCTTCCTGTGTCTGAGTCAAATTCTGTATTAAATCTCCAGCATAAACTTCTTTTTGACTTAAAAGAGCTTTCAACTCTCTAATCTCCTCACTTGCCTTAGATAATTGCTCTGAGAAAGAAGACTCGAGACGCTCTCTTTCTTTCTCTGTCTGACTTGAAGAAGCCTTGACAACCGCAAGCTCTGAAGTTAATGCTCTTATCTGCTGTTCCAAGTTATTCTTGTTCTCTTGCAAATCTTCTATAGTAATTTGAGCACTATCAAATTGTTCCTTCCAATTAGCTGCTTCCAACTGAATATCACGAGTTTCCCTATCTGAATCAAGAACAGCCTTTTCAGAGTCACGTGCCACCTTCTCTAATAAAGAAACTCTGCTCATCAGCTCTGTACCAATAAGGTTGGCATGAAAATGATAAGGGAAGAAAAATTAGAATTCTAGAAAAATTCTGGCAAATTAAAGAATGAAGGGACATACCTTCAAGGTGGAATGAACTATGTCGTTCATCAGAGTCAGACGGCTATGGCTATTCAGTTTTTCTTTCTCAATTGGGCCTATTAAAGGTTCAAGACAAACATCCGCCTGACCGGATTTCCTGAAAAGGCTGTTGTTAGTAGGAACTTCGATAGTCACGCTCCTCATAGCAATCCTTCTACTTGTAGAACCCACTTCTGTATTGTGGACAGTAGAAGGAGGAGCGGTAGAAGAAGTAAAAACAACAGAGGGAGGTTTGGAAGCAGGTGGAACAGGTACGGAAGCAGAGGGAGTAGGTAAGGAAGGAACCAAAGGCACGGCAGAAGAAGGAAGAGAAGGAACTGAAGATATGGGAGTTGAAGAGGAAGATAGGGGAGGTTCATCCAAAACAGGTCCTAACTCACCACTCTCAAAACCACTAACGAAAAGCTGGTTAATCGACTCATGAGTATCATGAGGGGTGGCAACGTCATCATCAGAGACAAGATTAACAGGCCCGGTAAGAGAAAGATGATGAGAAACTTCAGCTTCGTCAGAGACGATACGTCTCCTAACTCTTGGCCTTGTCACCAAGGAACCATCCTCCTCTTCTTCGTCGGAGCTATCATCGTCTGTGGTTTTTCTTTTCAGAAGAATATCCTGAGCACTTTCTAAGGAAAGTTGGGTTCCTAAATGAGAGGCTGCAACTGCTTCAGCAGTAACACCTCGAATAGCAAAACCTGACAAAGAGAAGGTTGAAAGTTAAAGCAATAAAGGGAAAAAAATTTACATATGAGAAAGACAAAAACTCATACCGTGAGTCTTCACTCTCCAACCGTAAATACTGGAAATGTATTTCCAAGACCTAGCCTCCATAGGTGCAGTCTTCAATAATTTATCTACCCAACCATGAAAATTGGGAATGTTCTCCACAACTCCCATGGGTTGCTAAAAAAAAAAGAGGGAAACAAAGTTAAAGAAATTGATAAACTCGAAAGAAAGAGGTACGAGAAAGGTTAAGGAACTTACGTGCAAGATTCCACTTCTCAGGGAAGGGAACATTTTCTTTACCCACCAAACCAACTCTGGGGGCAGCAACAAATCGGGCATACCATCCACGATCCTTGTCATCTTCCGGACTTACCAAAACCCTTTTACTCCTAGCCACTAAGGTGAAAACCCCATTAGGAAATAACCTAGGGGAGTAGAGGTGAATTAGGTGAGGGAAGGTAAAGTTAACATCTACTAAGTTAGCCAGATGTCTTAAACAAGCCACAGCCCTCCATACCAACGGGCCAATCTATGCTAGACATACTTTGAAGAAACGACAGAAATCGAGAATTACTGGGTCGATAGCTGGTTTAAACCCAAGAGTAAAAGGGTATGTGTAAACGAAAGAGAGTCCAGTCATATATGAAGTAATCCTTTGATTTGGATTGGGGATTACAATGGGAAAATCGTCATTCCAGTGGCAGTCTTTGCGAACTATGGGAGTTAAAAGTTCTGTAATCAAAGTGGGGAAAGCATCACCACGATCTAGACCTGCAACTTGGTTTTGAAGTGATTGTCTATCATGGTGAAAAGAAAAATCGTTAGGAATTATCTCCTCCACCAAAGGCTCTTGTAATGGTTCAGAGGTTTCCTTGCCCTTAGAAGATGATTTTTGGGTAAAAGAACCCCTGGTTCTAGAAGAAGAGCCAGGATTAGAAGAAGAGCCAGGATTAGAAGAAGGCATGGCAGAACCACCACCACGAGAAGATCCTAAACTACGAAGTCTTCCACCCCTTCTATGTCTGACAGGGGCAGTGGGATAATTTTCTAAAGCAAGAGCTCTTCTAGGGTTAGGGTTTGAAGAAGACATGATGAGGAAGAAGACGAAGTGAATAAAAATTTGCACAGTTTGAGTGTTCGAAAGAGTTTTGTGTGGAAAAAATTAAAAGGTAAAACTGTATTTATAGGTAACCGTCAAAAAGTGAAAATGCAGTAATGGAAGGGTCACAATAATGGTAACTGGTACTTCGTGAATAGTGGAGCTGTAAAAAGGACCTTAAAAAGGGGTGCAAGTTGCAGAATCAATAAGGAGTTAACACGTGTGAAGAACATTAAATAGATGTGACCATTGAAGCGTCAATCTTGTCACAGCATTAATGATGACAAAAATAGTCAAAGAATTAAGATTGTTCAATAGGTACGAGCAACAACAGACACGAGCAAGTTAAACAGAAGAGACACGAGCAGTCATGTGAGACATTCAATGCTCATACCCGTTCAAAGTATTTAGACCGCAAAGATCGTGAAGAGTCAAAGGAATGAATCTGACAGCAAATAAGAGCTCATATACAGCATTTAATGCGAGAAACGTTAGAGAATATGTATTTAATGTATATGATTACATAACGTAACATTTAAAGTCATTAACTACCCATAATTGTCTTATTATGACAAAGGTAAAGTCTGTATTCCCAAAATGGCTATAAAAGGGAAAGTCACAAATAATTGTAATGACAGAGAAAACACTATTGAAATATATCTTGATTTACTAGCTTTCATATCTTATTCTCAAATTTCTTCCTTTATACTCTTTTCAGATTATCAGTAACCTGTGTTCTTCTAAATTCAAGCTTTGACCTAAAATCTAATTTTTGGTTAAACAAATATAAAGGACCCAAGCAAATAATTATGGCGTTTAGATTAATTACGATTCAATAACTATTTATAAATTTATCTTAGGCAATCGAATAGACGTGCTAATTATAACATATAACCAAATAATCACATATCTTGAAATTTTGGTGCAGGTAATGAATGATATTCATATATTTATGTTCTTATCTACAATTATTATAATTAAAATATATATATTTATGTTTTGTATCAAATGTGATAGGATTAGTCTTTGATTGGAGGGTAAAAGATCGTCCAATTATATATGTGCATTTTGATGTATCAATTTTTTCACTTTTACAAGAAAACCTCTAATTGCATATATATATATATATATATATATATATATATATATATGGTGTAGTTAATCATTAAAGTTAATTTGAAGGACAGTCTCTGTGCTATTGACTTAGGCTTTCGGGCTGTAGATTTTTTAAAGGTTTTAAAGATTTTGTTTTGTTACTAAATATTTCTTTTGAATGTTTTTAGATTTTCTTTTTTGGTTAAAGTATTTTCAGGAAAGAAAATTATACAGCAAAGTACATACATAGAAAGAAGTCAATAACTTATTTGTTTTTACAAATATTTCCTTTAATCTCAAAAAAATTCAGAAGAAAAAGAAAAGAAAAGCTTACTCGTAGAGGGAAGAGTCATTTCATAAGCAAGTCCCTCTTTGTTTCTCGTCAAGTAGAAAAATGCTTACCCTAGAATTTAATATTAGTATTAATTAAAATAAGTATGAATTTAAAAAGATTTTGATATTTACAAATTTGTTTGAGAGTATTGAAACATCGATTTTAGTCTTTATGACAATAGGTGTAACGACCTGACCGGTCGTGTTGAGTCCTAGCGCTCCGTTCAGCAGTCGGAGGCCATGAACAGCTTCATTTCTGGAATTACGACTTGTGCGCGTGGTCGGAATTAAGTTCCGGGAAGTTCAGAGTTGATTTAGGAAGAGAATTCTCATTTCAGAAGCTTAAAGTTGAAAGAATGAACTAGGATTGGAATTTTGAGTAAACCACCTCAGAATCGGGATCTGAAGGTTCCAGCAGGATCGTATGATGATTTCGGACTTGGGCGTATGCCCGGTTCGGGTTTTGGATAACCGGGGAGCGTTTTGGCGCCTATTGTGGAAGTTAACATTTTAGAAGAAATTCCATAAGTTTGGCTTGAAGAGCATTTCAGTGATATCGATGTCCGTTTGGGATTCCGAGACTGTGAATAGCCCCGTATGGTGATTCTGGAGTTGGGGGCGCGATCGGAAGTGAATTCGGAGGTCCGTAGGTCATTTTGGAGTCCATTGGCTAAAGATAGAATTTGGAGGTTTTTGAAGAGTTTGACCG
>NW_017673591.1:120336-127936 GCF_001879085.1 Nicotiana attenuata
TTTGAAATGAAGCAGCTTACTTTTTGTACTTATGAAATTTAAAGAAAAAATCTTGGTCTTTCCAAAAATTGTTAAAATTGGAGTTTAATTTAATATTTAGTTGGCTTGCCTGACAACGGTGTCCGGCGCCATCACGACCCATAGTGGATTTTGGGTCGTGACAATAGGAGAAGGATTGCGCAAAGTCTTAACTGATTTACAACTCCTAAATATTAGGACTTTATATATAGTTCGAATAAGGAACAATTTAATAAGAAAATTTGTCCTATATATTAGGAAAGCAACATAAATTATAATTTTGTCCAATGTAAAATTTATTTTCAAAGGGTAAAAAAGGCGAACGATATCTCGCTAAGGGGCTTCGTGTTTTTAACATAGACTAGTCTCTATATACATGCCTTGCACGTTAATGTTTAATCAGTTATTTATATATAAAAGAGCAAAAAAAAAAATTTGTTATAAATATATGAAAGAACAAGGAATTAGATTTATTAAAAGTTACATACAAGAAGGAAAAATCATTGAAAAGCAATTGTCTTAGTAAATCTACGTACAACAATCTTTTAAATTGAAAATCAATTATATTATCAACATAATAGTTGAACTCAAAACGAATGAACATTGTGTTAAACGCATGCTTTAAAAACAAATCATGTTATCAATGTTTGTCTTTTCTGTAAAGTCTTTCGAAACTTATTCCTAATTTTTATTATAAGTTTCCTACATTAACAATTAAGTCATTTGAAGAGGATGCTCATTCAGTCGTGTGTTAGTGAGTCATATTGCTTTCAAAAAAATATCAGTAAGTTTTGTCACACATGTCAAATAATAGATTAAGAAGGAAATGTATTTATGTTAGTTTCTTCGCAGTTCTTTCATAATATTTCTTTTTTGAATCACTCGAGTTTTAATTCGTTTACTCTTTATGTTTACGGCCGAGATAAATATTTGAATCTAACCTTATTTGTCCGGTTATAGTCCAAGTAGGACTGGTATGACGACATTGGAATTTTATGTTGTCCGACAAGAAGTAGGCTACTGTCACAAAGATGCAAAACGATAAAGACCCAAATTCAATTTAGTAGGCTTGGCGTAGGTGTAGTTTAAATCGAAAAAGAATTTTAGCCTTAGATGATTTTACAATTATATCCTTAAATTATATAAATATTTAAGGTTATAAAAGTCGATCAATATTTCGGGAATATTTTAATCGTTTAACATTTAACACAAATTATTAATATAGATAAGTTCACATAAATTGAAACAAAGAGAGTAAATGACTATCCACTAATATCAGTAAAACTGTCAAATAACTATCTATTTCAATGTGAGATTTATTTTTGCAGTAGCTGTAACTTAGCACTTTAAAACGAAAGCTATCCAAAATTTTCTAGTTGAAATAGAAAAAAAAAATTAAAGGCTCCTAACTCTAAAAGAATATAAAAGAACGGGCAAACGTAAAAGTGCTCAAAATAAGAAATACTCCTACAACTAAAAGGAGTTGTAATAAGAAACTTGGTAAAGAACTTCTAAAAACCGAGAAGCATTGAAACTTTTACGTTTGCCTTATGTGTAGTTTAAATGGAAAAAGAATTTTAACCTTAGGTGATTTACAATTATATCCTTAAATTATACAAATATTTAAGGTTATAAAAGTCGATTAATATTTCGAGGCTATTTTAGTCGTTCAACATTTAGCATAAATTATTCGTGCTTTTATAATAATATAGATATAGATATAGATATAGATATAGATAGATAGATAGATAGATAGATAGATATAGATATAGATATATATAGATATCATCACTCATCAATTTTTCATATGAGTTACATACGATCAACATCTCTATTCTCATATCTCTAAAAGATCGTTAGCAACAAACAAACAAAAAAAAACTCTAAAAGACCAAAGAAAATCCATTTTATTTTATTTGACAAATATATAAAGAATCATGATAAAAATATTTTCGTGTTATTACTTTGTATTTGTGATGACCCATCACTTGTTTAAATTAAATTCTGTGCTTCCGAGGCCTTGAAGAGCCACCTCGATTTGCGTGCGCAGTCCGGGCGCGTAGCCGGAAAGCTTATATGTGAAAATCTGTGAAAAATGCTAAGTTTTGATTATAAAATGAGTAAATTTTACTTCGGTCAACATTTTGGGTAAACGGACCCGGACCCTTGATCCGACGGTCCCGGAGGGTCCGTAGGAAAATATGGGACTTGGGCGTATGCCCGAAATCGAATTCCGAGGTCCCGAGAAATAGATTGTTTTCTGAAATTGTTTAAGGAAATTTGAAATGAAATTTGATTAGAACATGTTGGTATCTGGCCCGTATTTTGGTTCCGGCGCCAGGTACAGGTCTTATATATGATTTAAGATATTTCTGTAAAATTTGATTGAAAATGGACGTCGTTTGACGTGATTCGGACTTGAATTGCTAAATTTGATACTTGATGAAGTTTGAGAAAAGTTCTTGAATTTGAGGTTTGATTCATTGTTATTGAGGTTATTTTGGCGATTTGATCGCACGGATAGGTTCGTATGATGTTGCTGAGTTAGTACCTATGTTTGGTTAGGAGCCCCGAGGGCTCGGGTGTGCTTCGGATGTGTTTCGGGAAGTTTTGAGTTTAAGAAAAGTTGCAGATTTTCTGTCGTCAGTGCCCAGGGATTTTACCCTTCGCGTTCGCGTGGTACCCCTCGCGAACGCGTAAGGCAAAGATCCCTGGTGTCCAGTTTCTTCTTCGCGAACGCGAAGGTTGAGACGCGAACGCGAAGGTTGAGACGCGAACGCGAAGCTGAGGGGGGAGACCCTTCGCGAATGCGTCCTTCCTCTCGCGAACGCGTAAGGTTAAAGGGAGGGGTCTCTAGCTTATTCATCGCGAACGCGACCAATGGTCCGCGAACGCGTAGGCTCGAGGAGCCAAGCTCCGCGAACGCGAGCCACATTACGCGAACGCGAAGGCCTAGCAGGCCTAACCCATCGCGAACGCGAAGGGCATGTCGCGAACGCGAAGAACACTATTGTCAGTTATTTTAAAGTGTCAAAACAGAACCCATTACGGGGATTTCATAAAAATTCATAAACACCTTCTTCTCCAAAGCTCTTAGGCGATTTTTGAAGCACTTCTTCACCAAAACTTTTTGGGTAAGTAATCTTTAACTTGTTTTCTTCATTTTTCAGTAACACCCACTAGATTTCTAGGATTAAAACATGTAATTAAGGGTAGAAAATTAGGGATTTGGGTAGAACTAGGGCTTTTTGATTAATGGTCATTTAGACCTCGTTTTGGGGTCAAATTTTGGAAATAATTATATATTTAGGCTCGTGGGTGAATGGGGGATTTGATTTTGGTCCGAACCTCGTGTTTTGACCAAGCGGGCCCGGGGTCGATTTTTCGATTTTTGGAAAGAATGATTGGAAAGCTATAATTAGGCATTGGATTCGAATTGTTTAGCATTATTTCATGTTATGAAGTCATTTATGTATAGATACAATTGATTTGGAGCCGAATTTGAAAGGAAAAGCGGTGTTTGAGGCTTGAGTTGGCCGTGGAAGTTCGAGGTAAGTGTTTTGTCTAACCTTATCTTGAGGGATTAGGAGTTGAGTCCTATTTGCTATGTGGTATTAGTCGTGTACAACGTATAGGCATGGTGACAAGTATCTATACGTTGGTGTCTAACATGACCGTGAGTCTTTATATTGTGAATATCTTGATTTCGTTGTATTCTTCAGGCTTTGGTGATGATTTCCAGTTATTGTGAAAAGTTTGTGGAAGGAATTGAGACCTTTGAACATCTTGGAGCATTGGCTCGAGTTATATTATGAATTGTGAAAGTATATGAGATGATTGAACCCTTTGGAGCATTGGCTCAAGTGGTAAATCGAGTTATGAAGTATAAGTGAAAGATAGAGAAGGAGTTATTGAAATGTTCCCTTGCCGGGATTTAACTATTTAATTGTTGTTCCCTTGCCGGGATTTAATTGTTTAATTGTTGTTCCCTTGCCAGGATTTCTATATGTTCTTGATTATTTCCCTTGCCCTTGTTTGTGATTGTTGTTTGGGTGAGGAAGAGTCTTAAAGCTCGAAGGTTGATGTCGTGCATTGTTGATATTGTGAGGAAAGAGTGGAAAGCACGAAGGGTGATGCCATGCCGCACGATGTACCATTCCGTGCTGATTATATTGATTATATGGTGAGGAGAGAGAGTAAAAGCACGAAGGGTGATGCCGTGCACATCTTTGATAAATAATTATTTTGGCGAGGACGAGAGTAAAAGCACGAAGGGTGATGCCGTGCGAACTATTGATTTCTGTTCCTTCTTGATATTCGAGTTGTGTTGTTCCTTTCCTTACTTGATGCCTTTCTATTCAGAACCGTTATCTCTCCCACAGCATGTTCCCCCTTCCCACATTGACTGGTTATCTCTGTATTTCCTTTTTTTGCTATATATATATATATATATATATATTTAAACTGCACAGGTTTATTTGGTAGTCTGGCCCTAGCCTCGTCACTACTTCGCCGAGGTTAGGCTAGGCACTTACCAGCACATGGGGTCGGTTGTGCTGATACTACACTCTGCACTGTGTGCAGATTCAGGAGCAGCTTTCGGACAGTAGTTGGAGGGCTTCCTTCAGTCCACCCGGAGACCCAAGGTAGACCAGCAGGCGTCCACAGGCCTTGGCGTCTCCCGCTATCTATATTCCTTGTTTCATTCTCTTTTGTTCAGAAACAGTTTATTGTATTTTCTTCAGACCTTGTATGTAGTGACTCTTAGAGAGTCTGTGACACCAGATTTTGGGTATTTGAGGTTTTAGAAGTTTTAATAGATGTTGATTCCAGATATTTTATTGTTACCTTCGGCTTAATTATTAAAAATTCCGCTGTTATCATATTATCGCCAGGTATTTGTTAATAAGAAGAAATATGAAAGTGTAGTAAGAAATTAAGGTTGGCTTGCCTAGCTCCCATTAGTAGGCGCCATCACGACTCCCGAGGGTGGGAAATCCGGGTCTTGACAAGTTGGTATCAGAGCTCTAGGTTACATGGGTCTCACAGTTCACAGACAAGCGTAGTAGAGTCTGAGGGATCGGTACAGAGACGTCTGTATTTGTCCCCCAGAGGCTACAGAGTTAGCAAAAATCTCACATTTGTTCTTTCTTGTTGTGCGGTTTGGTTTCCCAATGCTAATTGAATTTCTACTCTGTTCTTTCGCAGATGGCGAGAACACGCGCTTCCTCATCTACCGATCAGCAGCCCGAGCCCCCAGCAGCAGCTCCCACGAGGGGCAGAGGGCGAGGCCGAGGCCGTGCTAGAGGCTGAGGTAGAGGCAGAGCTCAGCCCCGAGCAGCAACACCAGTAGCGGAGCCTCACTTTGATGATGAGGACCCGACTCCAGCAGTTCCGGTGGGCCCAGCTCAGGTCCCAGAGGGGTTTATTGCCACCCCAGTTCTTCAGGATGCTCTGGTCCGTCTAGTGGGCCTCATGGAGAGTGTCACCAGGGCAGGTTTACTTCCTGTAGCACCAGCCGTCTCTCAGGCTGGAGGAGGAGCTCAGACTCCTGCTACTCGCACTCCGGAGCAGGTAGCTCCCCAGTTTCAGACTCCAGCAGCTCAGCCGGTTGGAGCGGTTCAGCCGGGTATGGTAGCTCAGACCGGCGATGGTGCAGCCATGTCTGCCGATGCTTTGTGGAGATTGGACAGGTTTACCAAGCTCTTCACTACTACCTTCAGCGGTGCATCTACTGAGGATCCCCAAGATTATCTGGACAATTGTCACGAGGTTCTTCGGAACATGGGGATTGTTGAGACCAATGGGGTTGATTTTACTACATTTCGCTTGTCTGGATCCGCCAAGACTTGGTGGAGGGATTATTGCTTAGCTAGACCAGCAGGATCGCCAGCCTTGACCTGGGAGCAGTTCACACAGTTATTTCTGGAGAAGTTTCTCCCTATTACACAGCGAGAGGCCTATCGGAGGCAGTTCGAGCGCCTTCAGCAGGGATCCATGACTGTCACCCAGTACGATACCAGATTCATAGATTTGGCTAGCCATGCCCTTATTATACTTCCCACTGAGAGGGAGAGAGGGAGGCGGTTTATTGATGGACTCATTCAGCCGATTCGTCTCCGGATGGCTAGAGAGGCTGGGAGTGAGATATCCTTCTAGGAGGCGGCCAATGTGGCCCGTAGAGTTGAGATGGTTGTATCACAGGGGGGTGGTCATAGGGCAGACAAGAGACCCCGTCAGTCAGGCAGGTTCAGTGGTGCCTCGTCTGGAGGCAGAGATTCATACGGTAGAGGCCATCCTCCTAGGCCTTTTCAGTCAGCACTTCAGGTTTCTCACGGAGCTTCAGGCAGCCGTGGTCCCCAGATGCGGTATTCCCATCAGCAGTCCTACAGTGCACCACCTGCTCCTCTCAGTGCACTGCCGCTTCAGAGTTTTTGGGGTGGTCATTCAAGTCGTCGGGGCCATCAGTCTCAGCAGCCAAGGGCTTGTTACACGTGGTGATCCGGGTCACATTGCCAGGTTTTGCACTCGAGCACCGGGCATCTCTCAACATCAGGGTTCTCGTGCCATGGTACAGGCACCAGATGTTCCACAGCCCGCCCAGCCAGCTAGAGGTGGGGGTAGAGGTGCTAGAGGTGGAGGTAGAGGTACAAGAAGTGGAGCTCAGGCCGCTAGAGGTGGAGGCCAGCCAGCAGCAGGCCAACCCAGAGATGTGGTTCAGGGTAGTGAGGCCCAGCCCCGATGTTATGCTCTTCAGGCCAGGCCCGAGGTTGAGGCTTCAGATGCAGTTATTACAGGTACGGTTCTGGTTTATGATAGAGATGCTTCAGTGTTATTTGATCCAGGGTCTACGTATTCGTATGTGTCATCTTATTTTGCACCGTACCTGGTCATGCCTAGTGATTCATTGAGTGTTCATGTTTATGTGTCTACACCGGTGGGTGATTCTATTGTGGTCGATTGAGTCCATCGTTCTTGTATTGTGGTGATTGGGGGTCTTGAGACTCGTGTAGATTTGTTGCTTTCAGACATGGTTGACTTCGATATTATATTGGGGATGGACCGGTTATCACCTTACCACGCTATCTTGGCTGTCATGCCAAAACGTGACCTTAGCTTTACCGGGTATGCCTCGTTTAGAGTGGAGAGGGACTCCTGGTCATTCTACCCGCAGTGTTATCTCGTATGTGAAGGCTCGGCGTATGGTCGAGAAGGGGTATTTGGCCTATTTGGCATATGTTCGTGATTCTAGTGCTGAGGTCCCTTCTATTGATTTTGTGCCCGTTGTTTGTGAGTTTCCTGATGTTTTCCCTTCAGACCTGCCGGGTATGCCACCCGACAGGGATATTGACTTTTGTATTGATTTGGTTCCGGCACTCAACCCATTTCTATCCCGCCGTATCGTATGGCCCCACCTGAGTTGAAAGAGTTAAAGGAACAGTTGCAAGATTTGCTTGAGAAGGGTTTCACTAGGCCCAGTGTTTCGCCTTGGGGTGCGCCGGTATTTTTTGTTAAGAAGAAGGATGGGTCAATGAGAATGTGTATTGATTACCAGCAATTGAACAAGGTTACAATCAAGAAT
>NW_017673592.1:0-47761 GCF_001879085.1 Nicotiana attenuata
ATCCATATATCGTCGACGGCGCACACTCGGGGGTGTGCAGACTCCGAGAGGGGCCCCTTACGGCCCAAGCGCAATATCAAGCCACCTCGTGGCATATAACATAAGGCCTGAAAGCCTTCTCACATCACTCACAAGGCCTGAAAGCCTCCTCACATCACTCACAAGGCCTGAAAGCCTCTTCACATCACTCACGAGGCCTGGAAGCCTCCTCACATCACTCACGAGGCCTGGAAGCCTCCTCACATCACTCAACATATCCTCACATATGGCCCTCGGCCTCACTCAGTCCAGAAAATATCATAAGCCCCTCGGGCATCAATAAAATAGTAGTTCTCACCTCAAAATATCATTTAGAAATATCATCTAAGTTTCAAATCTGAGTAAAATTGGTGAGTTTGTAAAACAGTGGATATCAACAGGACTGAGTTCAAATAATGCATCAAAACAGTGAGGAAACAGTGATAAAAATCCCCGTAGGGTTCAGATAATTGGCACGAAGCCCAAATGTGGCAATCAGCCCAAATCATGATAGTAACAATTAAGTTTCAGTCAAATACGCAGTAAAATCATCAATCGGGACGGACCAAGTCACAATCCCTCAACGGTGCTCTACCCCACGCTCGCTATCCGGCGTGCCAGTCACCTCAATATAGCACTACGGTGTGCAATCCGGGGTTTCAAACCCTCAGGATATCATTTACAATCATTACTCACCTCGAACCGGCGAAATCTCTAGCTCGCGACGCCTTTTCCCCTCAAATCGGCCTCCACGCGCGTCGAATCTATCCAAAACCAGAACGAACACGTCACAATACGCCTATGGAACAATACCCAATCGAAAACAATCGAAAATTATTAAAAATCTCGAAATTGGCAAAACCCGAGCCCCTGGCCCACTTCTCGAAACTCAAAAATTTTCACATCAATACGTTCCTTATCTCCTCACGAGTTCATACATACCAAAAGTTCTCAAATCCGACCCCAATTGGTCCTTCAAATCCCCACATCAAATTTCAAAATCCCAAGCCCTAGTTTCTTCCATTTTTTTTTGCTTAAGTTCCATGAATTTCTAGGTGGATTTCACAATATAATCAAGTTTTAAGACCAAGATTCTTACCTCAAGTCGATTCCTCTTGAATCCCTCTTTCATTCCCTTCAAAAATTTCCAAAAACGAGCAGCCACGGGTGAAAATAGACCCAAAATCGCGGACAAGATGGCTTTAAAACATTCTGCCCAGCTACAGGATTTTCTTCTTCGCAAACGCGGTCCAACTCTCGCGTTCGCGATGCACATCTTACCTTGACCAGATTTCCCTTCTACGCGATCGCGATACCGGACTTGCGAACGCGATGATTTGCCTGAGCGACCCTTCGCGAACGCGACAATACACCTGCGAATGTGTAGCACAATTCCACTTCAAATCCACTTACTCGAATCCTTCTACACAAACACGAATAAGAACCTGCGAACGCGATGCACTGAGATCACACCCCTTCGCGAACGCGAGGCCTACTTCGCGAACGCGAAGGCAAATTTCACACCCTCCTCCGCCTACTCTTCGCGAACGCGAGAACACTAATGCGAACGCGAAGAGATAAATTGCTGCAACTGCTGAGACAAATTTTCTGCAACTCTTCAACATAGAATATAACCCGATTGACCATCCGAAACTCACCCGAGGCCCCCGGGACCTCAACCAAAAGCACCAACACATCCTAATACATAATTCAAACTTGTTCCAATCATCAAAACACCTCAAACAACATCAAAACCATCAATTCACATCGAATTCAAGCCTAAGTTCTTCTAAAACTTCCGAACCACGCTTTTGATCAAAAACCCAACCAAACCACGTCCGAATGACCTGAAATTTTGCACACTCATCCCAAATGACATAACGAAACTACAGCAACTCTCGAAATTCCATTCCGACCCTCGGATCAAAATCTCACCTACCAACCGGAATTCGCCAAAATACTAACTTCGCCAATTCAAGCCTAATTCTACACCGGACCTCCAAAACCAATTGTGATCACGCTCCTAAGTCACAAATCACCTAACGAAGCTAACCAAATCATAAAACTCCGATCCGAGCTCATATACAAATAAGTCAACCCTTGGTCAAACCTTTCAAATTCGAAGCTTTCAACTGAGACTGTTCCTTCAAATTCATCCCGATTCTCCTGAAAACCAAAACCAACGATTTACATCAGTCATAATACATTACACGGGGAAAGTCATGCCCGGGAACTGGCGATCAGAAGTGCAAAAGCTCAAAACGACCGGTCGGGTCGTTACATTTTGATCTACACTCGATGTTAGCATAACAAAAAGCCAACCAATCCATGCCCATTATAACATCAAGTTCTACCCAACCAAACAACACGTACCTTATCCTTGTTTATTATCAAATCTATCACGGGCCATTACGGGCCACATCCATATATATAAGAAACAATATTAAGACTTAACTCGCATAACTAATTTAGAAAAATGTTTATATACATAGGGGTCGACAAGGCCGTAGATATGTCATACCCAAAACTATATGTTGATACCCAATTTTTCCCTATATTTGATTTATATATGCATAAATACCTTCAAAATAGCATATATATGCATATATAAGCATGCATAAGGTTTTTATAATTTTTCCCATAATTTTAAAGATTTTAATTTAATTTATTTCCTTCCCTTTTACTCATAAAATCCCCAATAATTACCCTCAAATTATTGTTGGGGTGATTTAGTCATTTAAATTCCATATTTATGCCAAAATATTGTTAAAATATTTTTGTGCATTTTTTATAATTGCATTTTTGTATTTTTAAAGCTAAATTTCATATAATTGCAATATTAGCCTTATTAATGTATAATTACGTTTATATAAGTAATATTGATCTCCTGTATTTTTAAAACGTTAAATATGTATTTTAAATTATTTTAGTACACAAAATTATTTTCCAGAAGTTATTTATTATTTATTATAAATTATATGGGGAAAATTGGCTATTTAAAATGTAGCCAGATTTGCATTTCAATTTTAGCCTTAATTTAAACCCAACCCCAGCCCAATTTCAAACACCCGACCCAAACCCTGAACCCGCCTACCCGACCCAGCATTTTTAATTCCAAACGACCCCTTACCATTTTTAATTCCAAACGACCCCTAACCCTAGCCCATTATTCAGAGACCGCCACCTCTGTATTCTCTCATCTCCTCTCCTCTCTCAACCACTCAACCTAACCCTAGCTCCTTCAACCGCCGACCTCCCTTTCTCCGGTCTTCTCCGGTGATCTCCCATCAACTCCTAAGCCTCCAATGGCTCCTCTAATGCTATGCTTGCCTTCTCTAAGGCCTTCAAGGGCCCTGGGTCACGCCGACTTGCATCTAGGGTTTGTCATTTGGCTGTTCTTGGCTACTTTAGTGTGATTACGAGCAAAATCACGTTGTACTTGTTATGATCCTTGGGATTCTAGACAGGTTCTTTCATCTCTACTTGTGTTTCTTTTGAAACCCTAATTTCTGCCTACATCTCCTAGATCTGTATGATTTTAAAATGATTTGAGTCTATTTCTTTGATGTTTTACACTTTCCTTGGAACTCTTTACAAGAATCATCGACTCCAAAGTGTTTTCACCTCCTTCTAAAATTAGGGTTTTTGGAACTTCTTCTAAAACTTTATTTAAACTGATTTTTATATTTAAACTTCTATTTTCTCGCATACTTCGACTGATTCTGTGAGTTTACTACCTCTTCAACTTGCCTATGTTGAAAACCCTAATTTTTCTAGGTTTCTTCGTTTGATTTTGTGACTAGCCAATTCTTGTTTGAGTTTCTATGACTATCTCGCTTCGAATGTGTTTCTACTGAGTTTCTTATGCCTAACTTATATCACCTCTATGTGCTTCTGATCATCTTGACTGCTCAGACTTTCCTCTTTCTATTGATACTGTTTAACCCGCATGTTTGCTATATCTGATTATTCTTATCGTCTCTATTTATATGCTGAATACTGAATCGTGACTTCCTCTTTGATTGATTCTGGATTCCCTATTTTTATGGTTTGATTGAAAGACCATCCTTTGAACCCTCAATTTCTACCTCTTCTATTCGAATTAACTGATTCACCTACCTTCTCTGCTGTGGTAATTTATTCTTACTGACTATTTCCTTAATTAGAGTGTTCTGAACTTAGCCCTAATTGTTTACCCTATACTTATTGAATTTGAATCTTTCCTTATTAGTCATGCACTGATTTATTTCCTTATCTGTTACTTGTTATTACCGTTTGAATTAATCCCCTTAACTTAAGGGAGTATTTGTCCTGATTTTGCTCTAATTGATTCTGAGTTCCATAATTACTATGCTACTATGATTCTACCTTATTTTTATCTAATTTCGAACTACTATATATACACACACTCTCTCATTATCACAAAGACACGAACATTTTGGTTCAAAAAGCTCTCTCTCACACTTAAACTTTCTACTCTCTCTTTTGTGCTACTTACTATTATTTTGAGTTAGCCGGCTGCAATCCAAGGCTAACTATTGTGCTCTCCTGCTCCTTCACTTTGTTTACTGTCTTCTTTACTGGTATGTTCTAGTTTCAATTCAAGTTCCAACAACGATATGGTTCTTTTATTGCTTCAGTTCATCCTGTTTCTAGTTTGCTTTTACTTATGGTTTTACTGTGAAACTTGCAGTTAATATGATTACATGATTTGCATGTTATGTACTCCCCTTCCTCAGGATCAGTATGAACATGTTACCCCCCCCCCTATGTAGTCTGTCTCCATGTGATTTTGCTCTATCTAGTTCCTGGTATGAGTCTCCTTGTGAAGTAGTCTGCACTCCTGAACTTGTATGGTTCTGAGGTTGATCTTAAATCATGTGGATCCTGTACTGAACCGCCTTAAGCATTGCTGGTTCTGTGACTATGGCTTATCAGTTGTGTTTGAGCATGTCTGTACCAATTCCTAAGACCTTTGCCTATTATGTATTTACAATCATGTGCTCTATGTATCCCCAATCCCCATCATCCCTGTATGTAGGTTCTTTCCTCCTGTTTTGGTCCTGCGAGTATTGCTGATGTGTTTTTGGGATCCATGTTTGATTTGCTATTGTCTAATCATGTAACTCTCTCTTTTCAAAGATGTTTTACTGCATGACTCCGTCTTCTACTCCACAAATTATTTCAAACAAACCTCCTTTTAATACTGTTTTCCTACTAAGACCTTTCAAATTGTGTCAAGCACTCTCACTCTACTCCTAAGTCAATAGGTTCTGCCCCCTCCAGTATGTGTACTGCCTTGGGATCCTCTTGAGAACCCTCTAAACTCTGGCATACTGAGGCTGGCCCTTCCACACTGCACTTATTCAGTTTGGTTACCAAGTCTAGGTGTAAGCACTGCCCGGGATCCTTGAGATCCTTAGGGAACTTTGATGCACCTAGACTATGACATTGTCTATAGAATTTGAGCATTTGAGGCTATTGGAGGCTTTGGAAATCTGCGCCTATCTGTAGCCTCTCTATATAATAACTTCTTATTTTCTTATCTACTTATGTAATTCATTCATATGGTCTGTAATAATTTGTAATGAATATTGGGGCAACCAGTGGAAAGGGGGGGTAGTTACATGTCTGTGGGATAGTACGGGTAGAGATTATGCCTATAGCACTTCACATTTCAATATGATTGCCTTACCATGCCAGAAACCATGCCTATAGGACTTTACATTTTTTTCTATGCTTGCTTTACCATGTTAAAAACCATGCCTATAGGTCTCAAGTGATTTCATAATAGAAATCATGCTTTTAGGTCTTAATATCAATTTAACAAGTAGATGCTACGCCTATAGGATATAATCCCAATCCAACTTCCGTTATAACAAGTATTTACATGTTTTTTATTTGTCATCATGCCTGCAAATTTTCTAAAATCAGTATTAAAACTAGATACCGTGCCTATAAGGAACGCCACCAGAAATTCTGCCTACAGATCTCAACTAGTTTAGTTTAAAATAAATCAATTCGATTAACAATTAGCTCACATCGAAACTAGTTAATTAATGGTCTATTTTCCCTAAAACAAGTTCTTTCAAAAACTGCCTCAATCTATCATTAGACAGCATGCCTATAGGGATCAAAAGAGTCTGTTTTAAAGACCTGCCTTGTTTCACTATATTAAATGTAGTCATCAGTATTCCGCGTATAGGCAAGCTTATAGGACGATTTCAAATCTTGCAACTCTGAAACTATTTCAGTGATTTAATGTTGTTCTGGTTTAACAAGTTTTTTTAAAAAAAATCAGTAGGCAACATGCTAGGGTCATTACTTCTGAGTTTACAAAATAAACTGCCTGTCTTCTATATATTTCACTTAGACATCATGCCTTAGGATACTGCTTAACAAAAGGCCCTTATTTGTGCTTGAGTCGTGCTGCCCATGTGCATTGTTTGAGGAGGTAAACCTTAGCGTCTAATTGCTCCCTTTTATCTTATGTGCTAAAGTCCTAACTGTTCTTGCTTGTCGCCTTAGTATTTTCACCTTTAAAACCTTAGGGGTCTGTCTAGAACCTCCTATAGGTAAAGGTCCTAAATCCCTCTAGGGCCATTAAGAAGGGACGGGTAACAGCACGCAATAGAAATCGTTGACCAACACTCGCTTTGAATGACCACTAGGGGATGGGAAGGGTAGATATGGGATATGATGACTACGCGCTAATGTCACGTGTAGCCCCTCATTGAGGAGTGTTTACCGGACATTGTGTGTGGTGATCCTATAGGATAATCAACCCAGGACTCCTCCTTTTCAAAATTCCTTTTTGTTTTATAATACGACTTGTCCAAAACCTATGTCTTATTATTTGAGTTATACAAACATGCCTTATTCGTAATTATTTGTTTCAAGTATTTATTTGGACTAATTCGTAAATATAAGTTCGGCCGGGACCCACAGTTGTGGACCAAGAGGGGTGCCTAACAACTTCCCCTCGAGGTTATTTTGAGCCCTTACCCTAAGTCTCTGGTAATGCAAACCAATCCAAGAGTTAATCTCTTTAGGTACCCTAACGCACCATAACTCGTTAGGTGGCGACTCTTCAAAAACCCAATTCCCAAAAGGAAAAGAGTTATTTCCACCATGAAATGTCGAAACCCGGACGTTCTCCGCAAGGGGAAAAAAGGGGGGCGCGACAGCATGGCGACTCTGCTGGGGATACCTTTAGGCTCTTACCATAACGAACTTATCTTTTTACAAATTAGTCCAAGCATGCTTTATCCCGTACCCTTCTCCCTTATTTGAATTTAATTGTCCATGTTTTAAGCATTTATGGTTCTTTATCCCTGAAACTAACTTGTCTCTTTGTTTTCTTTTTCCTGTAACTGTCTTTCAATTATTTAAATGCTGTATTTATTTTTCCTACGTGAAAATACTTGACTACATGTTATTAATTGCTGCATAAATCATGCTCCGCTTTACATTCCACTCGTGCGTATCAAATCCTATAGCAACGCTTTAATGAGTGGTTGCGCTCTTCCTATTTACTACCCTTAAATTCGGAAAGGCTTATTTGCGGTAAAGCCAGTCAATCGGCGGTGCAGTCGATGGTTCCGTGCCTTCCCTCTCGAGTTGTCCGCTTGAGGGTACCAGTCTAAAACCCCATAGAAACCTACTCTAGTTAAATTGTACATGCATCATGATCAAACCTAGTCAGACCAGTTATGTTATCCATATAATGATCCTTTAAGATAAGCCTTATCCAAAGTCCATCGGGTTTTTTCATAATCCCAATGGACACAACCACGTTCTGTGCATTAATTTGGAGAACCAAATGCCGATATGTTGATCATAAATGTATAAATAGTCGAGTCCGGTGGGGGTAAGGTCTAACCTTTTTGTTTTGCAAAAAATGAGGCACGAGGTCCCAGATTCGGTATGGTTAGCATACCCTCACTCTTGCTAGACTGGTGGAGGAATCTTCCATCGAGCGACCAAATCAATGAATGGAAAGAGAGGGCTGTCAAGACTAGCGAAAAGCTGGAATATCTGGAATACAGTCTGATGGAATTGGAAGGAAAACTGAGGAAGAGAGTCACCGACTGCCAGAACGCTGAGGGAAACGAAGGAGGAAATTTGGCAAAGGCATTCTTACTGATGAACCTACGCGAACTGGGGGATTTGATCGACAAGAGCATTCAACCTAAGGAAAGTCCTTCTGGGACCAAATAGGCTAGATTTATTTGCTTTCCTAAAATGTAATAAGGCCAAGTGTCAGTAGTGACTTATCTTTTTCTATCGTCTTAAGTGTCATTTTGGGATTCGTCTATTTTTATATCATGAAATGAGGCATTCAGTGGCATCTAAAGTTCTCCAAATATATTTGTCGCTAGGCCTACCTCGAGCACAACGAGGCTCCCAAATTTGGACGCAAAATTACATTCCCGCAATATGTGTTTAAATACTGCAAACATTTCAAAAACCTTACTGACTAGTTTACCTTTTGTTTTTTCCTTTATTTTGAATTCCCATCCCCTAAGGTTGGTTCGCACATACATGGCATCATCAGCATACCTAAAGGTCCTCCACATCCTCCTCTTCCAAGTGATCCTAAAAGCAAAGGAAAATTCAAAACAAATGATACAATGCAGTGCAATAGTTGAGGAGGAGGAGGAAGAAGGCCTCACTATTCAAACCATGAAGAAGGGAGTTGTTCTCATGTGACGACCCAGCCCGTCGTCACGTGAGTTACCGCCCCATTTTCCCCATTTTTTGCTTCTTCATGCTTCACTATAAGAGTCTTGGGTGAATGAGTCGATTTGGATTGGTTTCGGAAGGAAATGAGACACATAGTCTCTTTAAGGAAGGTTTGTATTAGAAAAGTCAACCGGATGTTGACTTGTGAGTTAGAGGGCTCGGATGCGATTTTCGGTGATTTGGTTAGCTTCGGGGGATTTTTGTGACTTAGGAGTGTGATCGGAATTGATTTTGGAGGTCCGGTGTAGAATTAGGCTTGAATTGGCGAAGTTAGTATTTTGGCGAATTCCGGTTGATAGGTGAGATTTTGATCCCAGGGTCGGAATGGGATTCCGAGAATTGCTGTAGCTTCGTTAGGTGATTTTGGATGTGTGTACAAAATTTCAGATCATTCGGAGGTGTTTTGATCGGGTTTTTGATCAAATGCATAATTCAGAAGTTTTGGAAGAACTTAAGCTTGAATCCGATGTAATTTTGGAGTTTTGGTGTTAATTGTGGTGTTTTGATGATTGGATCAAGTTTGAATGATGTTTTAGGATGGGTTGGCACTTTTGGTTGAGGTACCGGGGGCCTCGGGGTGATTTCGGATGGCCATCGGGTTGATTTTATACTTGGTGATTGCTGAAGTTTAGCTGATATCTGGTATTTCCGCATCTGCAGAAAGGGGGCTGCAGATGCGGTCCGCAGATGCGAAGTCATGAGGCGCAGGTGCGAGCGTGGGTCGATAGGGGTATTTCCGCAAAAGCGAGGGGGGTTTCCGTAGGTGCGATACCCACAGATGCGGTTATTGACCGCAGAAGCGGTCCTTGGCCTATTGAAAATCCGCAGAAGCGGAAGTCGCATGTGCGGTAATGTAACCGCAAATGCGGAAACGACTGTTCAGAGAAGGGTTTTAAAGCTCATTTTGTTCCGCGAGCTTGAGTTCATTTCCACCATTTTTGATCGACCTTGAGAGCTTTTGGGCAGAATTTGAAGGGGATTTCGACTAGGTGTGATTGGAGGTGAGTTCCTTGACCTAAATACGTGATTTAATGGTAGAATTAACGTGGAAATTTGTGGAAATTCATCAAAAGAGGGTAAAGCTAGGGCTTGGGAATTTGGTATTTCAAAGTGGAATTTGAGGGGTCAAATGGACTCCAATTTTGGTAATTTTGATATGTATAGACTCGTGGCGAGATAAGGAACCCGATAATGTTAATTTTTTGATTTTTTAAGAAGTGGGCCCGGGGCTCGGGTTTTGCCAATTTCGTGAATTTCGATATTTTTCGAGTCTTTTCGATTGGGTTATGTTCCCTTAGCCTATTGTAATGGATTCGTTGTGGTTTTAATCAGATTCGACGCGCGAGGAGGGCGATTTGCGAGGCAAGGGCATAGCGAGCTAGGATTTTGGCCGACTTGAGGTGAGTAATGATAGTAAATGATATCCTGAGGGTTTGAAACCCCGGATTCGCACAACGTAGTGCTATATTGAGGTATAACACGCTCTTAATGGCGAGCGCGGAGTTGTTTAATACTGGGGATTGTGACTTGATCCGTCCCGTTTGATATTTTACCGCGTATTTGACTGGCTGATTTGGTTATCATCGTGATTTGGGCTTATTGCCATGTTTTGGGCTTAATGCTGATTACTTGAATCCTTCGGGGATTGTTATCACTATTTCCTCACTATTTTGATACGTTATTTGAACTCAGTCCTAATAATCATGCTGTTTTTCAAACTCAGCCGCTTTAATTGAATTTTGAGATTTTAATGATATTTCACTATTGTTTGGGCTGAGAACGATGTTTCCGGACTGGGTGAGGTTTTCAGGCCTTGAGCGTGATGTGGGGAGGCTTTCAGGCTTCGAGTGTATTGTGAGGAGGCTTTTAGGCCTCGAGTGATATGTGAGGAGGCTTTCAGGCCTCGAGTGTGATATGAGAAGGCTTTCAGGCCTTATGTTTATATAGCGCTTGGGCCGTAAGGGGCCCCTCCGGAGTCTGCACACCCACAGTGAGCGCGGGTACCCATGTGATTTGAGAGTGAGCCCGAGGGGCTGATACTATGCTGTGTGACTGAGATTGAGCCCGAGGGGATGTTACTGTACTGAGCGAATGATACTTGGCCCGAGGGGCAGTTTTACTATTCACTATTCATTTACTGTTTTACCTGATTTTCCTGTCTTTAAGAAAATGAGACTTCGTTTGACTTTTTTTACCGTTTTACTGTTTAAAGTGATTTACTGCCTAATATATCATTGTCTTGTGCACTTATGTGTTTTCATGCCTTCTGTTATTATTTATTATTATTACTCACTGGGTCGGAGTACTCACATTACTCCCTGCACCATGTGTGCAGATTCAGGCATAGCAGAGTCCGCTCCTGAGCACTGATATTCTTCACAGGCAGGCAACGAGTTGGAGCTTTGAGGTAGCTGTTGACGTCCGCAGCTCCACTATTTTATGTTATTTCAGTTCCTTCAGACTATTGTATCAGATATTCTATTTCTTAGACTTATAGTAACTCTGTAGTAGCTCATGACTTGTGATACCCCGGTTCGGGCTGTGTCGGGATGGTTCCCTTTGCCATTGTCGCTGTTTCCGTTTTTATAACTGTTTATTATGCGTTTTGGATTTATAAATGTTAAGTAATGGTTAAAGCAATGATTCTGTTGATCTGGCTGGTCTTGTCTTCACGAGAGGCGCCATCACGGCCGTGTTTGGGATTTGGGCCGTGACAAGTTGGTATCAGAGCCTAGGTTACTAGGTCTCACGAGTCATGAGCTGGTTTAGTAGAGTCTCGCGGATCGGTACGGAGACGTCTGTACTTATCCTCGAGAGGCTGCAAAACCTTTAGGAAAAATTCCACATTCTTGAAATTCTTGTCGTGCGAACTTGTTGATCCGAGTACTAAACTTCTCTTTATCCTATCCTCTCACAGTGGTGAGGACACGAGCTACCGAACATGGCGGACGGCCACCAGTACCACCCACTGAGACCGCCAGAGGCCGTGGACGCGGTCGTGGTCGTGGCAGAGGCAGAGCAGCAGGGGCAGCGCCTGTTGATCCACCAGTTGCCCCAGCTCAGGATCAGGCTCCAGTAGCACCAGTTCAGGCACTGGTTGTGCCCATCGTGATTCCTGGCCTTCAGGAGACTTTAGCTCAGATTTTGACAGTTTGCACTGGCCTAGCTCAGGTCGTTTCAGCCACCACAGCAGCAGCTACTTCGCAGGCTGGGGGAGGCAATCAGACCCCTGCCGCTCGCACACCTGAGCAGGGAGTGCAGGGATTGCAGACTCCAGAGGCACCTCCAGCTCAGCCAGTTGCACCAGTGCAGGAGTTCAGGGTTCCAGCTATGCCCGAGGATGAGCAGCGTCGTCTTGAGAGGTTTGGTAGACTCCAGCCTCCGACATTTTAGTGGTGCTGAGGGCGAGGATGCCCAGGGTTTTCTTGATAGGTGTCAGCGCATGTTCCGTACAGCGGGGATTCTTGAGTCCAGTGGTGTGGCTTTTACTACTTTTCAGTTTACTGGGGCTGCCTTCACTTGGTGGGAGGCGTAGGCCGACCGGTGCGGCACCTTTGACTTGGCAGGAGTTCTCCACTCTCATCTTGGAGAAGTATGTACCGCAGTCACGCAGAGAGGAGCTGCGCAAGCATTTTGAGTGGCTACGGCAGGGAGATATGACTGTGTCCCAGTACGAGATGAGGTTTTCAGAGTTGGCTCGTCATGCTGTCTGGATTGTTCCGTCAGATCGTGAGCGGATCAGGAGATTTGTTGATGGCCTAAACTACCACCTCCGTGTTCTTATGACTAGAGAGAGAGTATTGGGCGCTTCATTCGAGGAGGTGGTTGATATAGCTCGAGAGATTGAGGCGGTTCGTGATAACTGTCATTTTAACACGTTTTATGCCCATACTTGCCTATGCTTTATGTATGAATGGTCATAAAATAGACCCAGAATGCTTACAAAGTGCGCTTGATTGCAGGTTTGAACGACAAGATGACCAAAGTCAAAAATCGGCTCGAAACGGAGTGAAACCTGCTCAAGTGTCAAAAATCATTAAAGTGGAGACAAGAGGACCTAGCGCGGACCGCACTGATTTGCTGCGCGGCCGCGCTAGGAGATTCAGAGAGCATCCATTTCAGGGGTTTCCATGTGCGGTCAGTGCTCCTTTCTACGCGGTCAGCGCTGGTGTCCACGCGGTCGCGCTTCATTGTTGTGCGGTCCGCGCCCATTAGCCTGCGCGGCCGCGCTACCTCTTTGTGCGGTCCGCGTCCCCAGCTTCAGAAGTGAGTGATCGAAGGCCAAGACCCCTACGCGGCCGTGCTGCATTTCTGCGCGGTCCGCGCCAGCCTTGCAGGGGTATTTTTGTCCAGTTTTTCTAGCCTAGTATAAATAGAATATTTTATTATTTCTAGGTTAAGTTTTAGATATCAGATAGCAGCAGCACTCGTGAGACTCAAGTTTTAGCCTATTTTGGGCATTTTCATCTTGTTTTATCGTGGATTCTTGTAGATTAACATTCTAGTTAATTAATATGTTGATTTTATCTACTACTTCTTCAATTTCTGTTGCTATTATGTCTAGCTAAGCCTATTAGCTAGGGTTGTGGCTCAACCCTAGTGTGGGCAATTAATGGGTGTGATTGTTTAATGCTTGAATGATGTTGGGTGTTTGCTATTTGGGTTAATTTTATGATTTAACTAGGATTTGGTGGTTGCAAACACTAAGTCTAGCTTAGTGGGTCTTGACTCTTCTTGAGAAAGAGTGTCTATGACTCCAAAATTAACCCAACAAGGAATTGGGATGGACCCATGAGAATGGTAGTCCCAATTAACGGGTTAAACCTCGAGAGAGTAATTACCCAACTTGAACCCTAAGTTGCTTGGGCTTGTTGGCCTGCCCAATTGGTCTCGAGAGAGTCAATTGGGCAAAATCACTCTTTCTACCGAGAGGTGTGAGAGTGAGTGCAATCGTGCAACGGTTATAGCATAAGCCCCATAATCATCATTCTTGTATTAGGAATCTCTACCCGTTAGTTGACCACCTAGGTAAATGCCACGACCCTAGTGCTTTTCTCTATCTTGCATACAACCTAGAATTAATATCTTAGCATAATTTAGTTATAATTAGTAGTTGTTAAATTGTAGTTGATAATCATAAAAACCCAAAAATGATAGAAGATCAATTAGAAGCAAACACGCATTTCTAGGGTAAGCAAATATCCAACTCCCTTTCTAGCTCCCAGTGGAAATTGACCCCGATACCACTATTAGGTAAAAGTATTAGCGCCCACTCTTCCTAAGGTTGAGTCCGCTGCGCGATTCACTTTTTGGCACCGTTGCCGGGGAGCCTACGGTGTTGGCTATTTGTGTAGATAGTTTTGTGTTTTGCTTCTCTTTCCTTCTTTTTACTAACTTTATTTGTGTTGATCCATCAGGTACACATGGCTCTAAACGGAAATGACCCTCTTGGCAATGCCTTGGCGGGGGAGGAGGTTGAAGATGTTGAGCAAGATGAGCTTCCGGTACCTCAAGTACCACGGAGAGGTAGAAATGCCAATGCTAATGTACATGACAACAATCCTATTCCAGACCCTCCTCCGCCACCGCCAAGAGCGGTGCCAAGAGTTCTTCCTAATCAAGGGTACGCGAGTGCCATCGTTCCTCCCCGAATCCGGGAGGGGAACTTTCAAATCACAAATGTCATGTTGACCTTGCTCGAGCAAAGGGGATATTTTACGGGCGCCTCCGACCAAAATGCATACAAGCACTTGAAGGGGTTTGTAGATACTTGCTGGGGCAGCAAACAAACCAGCATGTCAAAGGATGCGTTGAGATTGAGGCTTTTCCCGTTTTCTCTTCGGGGCAAAGCGTTGGACTGGTTAGAAAGGTTACCAAATCATTCTATCACCACATGGGATGAATTGGCAGACAAATTTATTGCCAAGTTCTTTTCTCCAAGTCATATGGTGGCTCTTCGGGATGAGATTCTAGCCTTTAAGCAAATGCCAACGGAGCCATTGCATGAGATCTTGGAGCGATATAGAACAATGGTGAAGGAGTGCCCTAACAACGACATGACTGAGGCGATGATCCAGCAGACTTTCTATAGGGGCATCAACACCACAAATCAATGCATTGTGAACCAATTGGCCGGTGGGAACTTTATGAAACTTTCTGACCAAGAGGCATGTGACGTACTTGATAAAATGGCGGACACCTCTTCGGCATGGCAAAGCCGAGCGAATGTACCCCAAGGTGACCCCACGGTCATCCATTTGCACAAGGAGTTGAGTGATCATACCAAGCTATTGTCGAACTTACTACAACAATGAATCAGTTGGCGAAGGCGCAATTGCAACTAGTACAAAACCCGCGCCAAGTCAATGCAATGGAGAATGTTTCTATGCTAAAAAGGAGGCAAAGAGGGCAACAACAACCTCAAGGTAACGGTGAGCAGTTTGACAACAACAATGATGGTGGTGGTCATTCGAACGAGTGTTTTGATGATCAAAGTGAGGAATGCCAATATGTCAATAACTACCAAGGAAATAGAGGAAATCAAGGGAATCAACAATGGCGCCCCCAAAGAAATTGGGGCAATCAACAAGGAGGCGACAAATGGAATAACAATAATCAACAACAAGGTGGCAACAATTGGAACAATAACAATCAGAACAACAATTGGGGTAATCAAGGTAATAACCAAGTCAATTGGAATGGGAACAACAACAATTGGAACAAAAACAATAGCAATCAAGGAGGGTGGAATAATGGTGGTAGGGGCAAAGCTTTCAAAGGCCCCCCATATTCCAACAACCAAACAATCCACCCCCCTTTCAGTCACAAGGGCCTAGTTCTTCTGGAAGTGATATGGGACGGATAGAAATGATGTTCGAGCAGATGATGAAAAAGAACCAAGATTCTGATGCACAATTGGCTTGGCATAACACATCTATCCGGAACCTAGAGGTGCAAATAGGACAAATCTCTCAAGCTTTAAATACCCGACCAAAATGTGCGCTACCAAGTGATACGGTAGTGAACCCGAAGGGGGGTAACAATCATGTGATGGCGGTTACAACTAGGAGTGGAAGAGGCGGTGATGTGCATCCTCGGTTGAGAATCAAGTTGTGAATGATGAAATTAAGTTGCATGATGATGCACCTTTGAATGTTGACAATGTGGTTGAACCAATAGTGACAAAAGATGTGCGGATTGATATTGATGATGAGGCCGGGGTAGAGACTCAAGATACCGTGAACCCGTCTAGGGAACACATTATTGATATACCCGAGCCGGCGGTGCCCAAGGCAAAGGCACCCTTGCCTAGACCACCTCCACCATATCCTCAGCGGTTAGCAAAGCGAAAGAACGACAATCAGTTCAAGAAATTCATAGACATGATGAAGAGCCTCACAATCAATGTTCCTTTAGTGGAGGCACTTGAACAAATGCCTGGGTATGCAAAATTTATGAAGGATTTAGTCACCAAGAAGCGTTCTATGGAGTGTGAAACAATAAAGATGACGCACCAAGTTAGTGCGATTGTGCATTCTATGGCCCCGAAACTAGAAGACCCTGGAGCTTTCACTATTCCTTGCACTATCGGAAGTGCGGACTTTGCTAAGGCCCTATGTGACTTGGGGGCTAGCATTAATCTGATGCCGTACTCAGTCTTCAAGACTTTGGGAATTGGGCAACCTAGGCCAACCTCAATGAGACTTCAAATGGCGGACCGGTCGATGAAGAGGCCTTTAGGTATAATCGACGATGTGCTTGTCCGGGTGGACAAATTCATATTGCCGGCCGACTTTGTCATATTGGATTGCGAAGTGGATTTCGAAGTGCCTATTATTCTTGGAAGACCTTTCCTAGCTACGGGGAAGGCATTGGTTGATGTGGAAGCAGGGGAGTTAACATTCCGTGTGGGAGATGAGAAGGTGGTATTTCATGTGTGCAAATCAATGAGGCAACCCAATAGTACGGAGGTGTGTTCATTTGTGGACATTGTCACGGCGGTGATAGTGGATGACACAAGTGCCTTGATCAATGTTGAAGATCCTCTTGAAGCCGTGCTTCTTAACATGGATGCCAATGATGATGCCGGTAGAGTGGAGTGCGTGAATGCATTGCATGGAATGGGTTCATATTCATATGAGCCTAGGAAACTATCTTTGGATCTTGAAAATCGCAAAACTCCGCCAACCAAGCCATCAATGAGAGAGCCACCGGTGTTGGAGTTGAAACCACTTCCTCCACACCTCAGGTATGAATTCTTGGGCTCTAATTCTACTCTTCCAGTTATTCTTTCTTCTTGCCTTACTAACTTGCAGGTTGAGGCCACTGTGGAGGTGCTCCAAAAGCGAAAAAGGGCAATAGGATGGACTTTGGCGGACATCAGGGGAATAAGCCCCGCATTTTGCATGCATAAGATCATCTTGGAGGAGGATGCACGGCCATCTCTTGAACATCAAAGGAGACTCAACGAGGTGATGCAAGAAGTAGTAAAGAAAGAGGTTATCAAGTGGCTTGACGCCGGTGTGGTTTACCCGATCTCGGACAGTTCATGGACCTCTCCGGTCCAATGTGTGCCAAAGAAGGGTGGAATGACGGTAGTGACCAATGCCAACAATGAGTTGATTCCTACTCGGACAGTTACGGGTTGGAGAGTGTGTATGGACTATAGAAAGCTGAACAAGGTGACAAGAAAAGATCATTTCCCACTACCATTCTTGGACCAAATGCTTGATCGTCTTGCGGGCCGGGCCTTTTATTGTTTTCTAGATGGCTACTCGGGGTATAATCAAATTCTCATTGCCCCAGAGGATCAGGAGAAGACAACCTTTACATGTCCTTATGGCACGTTCGCTTTCTCGAGAATGCCATTCGGACTATGTAATGCCCCAGCGACCTTCCAAAGATGTATGATGGCAATTTTCACCGACATGGTGGAGGATATCTTGGAGGTATTCATGGACGACTTCAGCGTGGTGGGAGATTCATTTGAAGAATGTTTGGTGAACTTGGATAGGGTTTTGGCAAGATGTGAAGAAACCAACCTTGTGCTCAACTGGGAGAAATGTCACTTTATGGTGCAAGAGGGAATTGTATTGGGTCACAAAATCTCAAGGCAAGGAATTGAAGTTGATAAGGCAAAAATAGAGGTTATCTCAAGGCTCCCTCCCCCTACTTCTGTCAAAGGGGTGAGGAGTTTTCTTGGTCATGCCGGGTTCTACCGGCGATTCATTAAAGATTTTTCAAAAATTGTGAACCCGCTTTGCAAGTTGTTAGAGAAGGATGTCAAGTTTATTTTTGATGAGAAGTGCATGGAGTCTTTTGAGCTACTGAAACACAAGTTGACAACAACCCCTATAATCACTGCACCTAATTGGGACTTGCCTTTTGAACTTATGTGCGATGCGAGTGATGTAGCGGTTGGGGCGGTGCTAGGCCAAAGGATCAACAAAATGTTCCATCCTGTGTATTATGCTAGCAAGACTATGAATGAGGCCCAGAGAAACTACACAGTGACAGAAAAGGAGCTATTGGCTATTGTGTTCGCGATGGAGAAATTTAGACCTTACCTTATGGGGGCAAAGGTGATCATACACACGGACCATGCAGCCCTTCGGTATTTGATGACTAAGAAGGATTCGAAAGCAAGATTGATGAGATGGGTGCTACTCCTTCAGGAATTTGATTTAGAGATTGTGGATAGAAAGGGAAGCGAGAATCAAGTTGCCGACCATTTGTCCCGATTAGAGGAAGATGGGAGACCAAGTGATGGTATTGAGATTAATGATAGGTTCCCTGACGAGCAGCTTCTTTCCGTTTCTATGTGTGAAATGCCATGGTTCGCGGACATCGCCAACTTCATTGTGACTGGTAACGTCCCGTGTGAGCTCTCTTCCAACCAAAGGAAGAAACTCAAGCGGGATAGTTTGGATTTCTATTGGGATGATCCGTATTTGTTTAGAATTTGCACGGATGGAGTGATAAGAAGATGTGTACCGGAAAGTGAACAAATGAGCATATTGGAGGCTTGTCACTCTTCTCCCTATGGTGGCCATCACGGGGGGGTGAGGACAGCCTCAAAAGTTTTGAGTTGCGGCTTCTATTGGCCCACGCTGTTCAAGGATGCTAGTGAATTGGTGAAGAGATGTGATGCATGTCAAAGAGCCGGCGGTATTTCCAAGAAGGATGAGATGCCCCTCAATACAATTCTTGAGGTGGATATTTTTGATGTTTGGGGCATCGATTTCATGGGTCCGTTCGTGAGCTCCTGTGGTAATACTTACATTCTCGTGGCGGTGGACTATGTTTCAAAATGGGTGGAAGCCGTGGCTCTACCCAACAATGAAGCCCGAAGTGTTGTAGCATTTTTGAAAAAGAGTATCTTTACGAGATTTGGTACTCCTCGGGCCATTATTAGTGATGGGGGGTCCCATTTTTGCAACAAGGCTTTTGACTCATTGCTTGCTAAGTATGGAGTTAATCACAAAGTGACCACCCCCTATCATCCACAAGCTAGTGGACAAGTGGAAGTCTCAAATCGGGAGATAAAGAGTATTCTGTCCAAAACGGTGAATGCTAATAGGACCGATTGGTCGAAGAAATTGGATGATGCTCTTTGGGCTTATCGGACGGCTTACAAGACTCCAATTGGTATGTCTCCGTATCGGTTGGTGTTTGGTAAAGCTTGCCATCTTCCAGTGGAACTTGAGCACAAGGCTATGTGGGCATTGAGGAAGTTGAACTTGGAATGGGATGTTGCAGCAAATCTCCGAGTGGAGCAATTGAATGAGCTTGATGAGTTTAGATTTCATGCTTACTCCAGCTCGTCTTTGTACAAGGACAAGATGAAGTACCTCCATGACAAGTATGCTCAGGGTAAAGAATTCAAGGTGGGTGACATGGTTCTTCTTTTCAA
Organism: Nicotiana attenuata; assembly: GCF_001879085.1. NCBI lineage: Eukaryota > Viridiplantae > Streptophyta > Magnoliopsida > Solanales > Solanaceae > Nicotiana > Nicotiana attenuata. The sequence goes on from NW_017673592.1 coordinate 19,676, forward strand.
CTCCCGGTTGAGGTTATTCCCGGGAAAGCTCAAGTCTAGGTGGAGTGGTCCATTTGAAGTTGTTGGGGTGACCCCATTTAGTGCTATTGATCTCAAGAACAAAAATGGTAAAGTTTTCCGAGTCAATGGGCATCGTGTGAAGCATTACATGGGGAAGATTGATGACAGCCACGTGGTGGCACTCCTTCATTTGAAGTAATATTGTGGTAAAATACGTCGTGCCGCGACGTTAAATCAGGCGCTTCTTGGGAGGCAACCCATGTCTTTTTCTTTCTTTTTATTTTTCCGTTGTAGATTAGGATTTTTCAACTCATGGTTTGTGAGATGTTGCAGGGTTGATGTTGGACCAGTGCAGGGCAAAAGAAGCAAAAATTTTAAGGTCTCTGAAGTTTGCCTACGCGGCCGCATACCAAAACAGTGTGGTCCGCGTAGGCTGGTGAAATGGGAGCTGAGTCTCTGAAGTTTGCTGCGTGGTCCGCGTGACATTTTTGTGCGGTCCGTGTGGGAGAAGCCCAAATTACATACTCTCTGAAGTTTCCCACGCGGCCGCGCACCAAAACAGTGCGGTCCGCATGGGTTGTTCAGGCAATTAAGGATGCTGAAAATCCAGCGCGGTCCGCGGCCATTTCTGCGCGGCTGCGCTGGTGGTTAAGTAATGGGTCCCACAATGTTTTCTATAAATAGAGACCCTAGGCTTCATTTTAGCCTTTTCGCCAATTTTCTACCTGAGCTCTCAAATTTTTACTGTGCATCAAAACAACTTGCTTCAAGTAGTTAAAACTTTCACAACCCCTGGTAACATTCCTCACTAATCTCATTCATAGTTTATATTATTTTATTTTGCTTCCTGTTAGTATAACTTCTTATTTTCTTCTTTCTCTTTTAGTTTTACCTGTTAGGGTAGATTTTGTGTGTTTATGTGAAACAATGGGCATGATTTCTTGATTAGTAACTGAGTAGGGACAATTAGGACCCATAATTTGAACAAATAAATTGGACTTAAATGAAAATCCCCATCCTCAGTTCATTGTTTGCCTTACGTGGCCGCGCGTCCCTTCTGCGCGGTCCGCGCCAGCCTAGCGCGGCCGCGGTCCAATACAGTGCGGACCGCGTCGGTGAGATTCAGAGAGGGGTGTCTCTGGAACATCTTAAGCGCGGTCCGGGCTCCAGTTTTACGCGGTCCGCGCTACCCAGCGCGTCCGCGTGGCTCTTTTGCGCGGTCCGCGCCCCTTCTGTTCTGCAACCCTGTTTCTAAACCATGCTTTCAACTGTACCATCCAATTCACTGCATATTCTTCAACTAACAATGTTAGACTTTTCTTTGCAGATCATGGTTAAGCAACGAGGAGGAAAAGAACAACAACCCGGGAGGGGTGGTTCCTCCCGAGGGTGAAAAGGAAAGCGGGTTGTTAAACTCACTCCCCAGACTCGGGAGAATGTCAAAAAGACCCGTAAGATAATACGGGAAGCTGATAGAGCTGCCTCCCACTCTTCGGGGAGTGAGTATGCACCATCCTGGAGTATTACTTCTGAATCTGCTCCCACTCACATATCTCTCTCGCTCCAATTGCATGACTCTCCTTCAACTTCACCTACCTCCAAGGGACCAGCTGATAAAAACCTCAAAAAACCGGTGAATGTAGTTTTGGACTCGTTTGATGAGTCCGAAGATAGCAGTGAGGCACAATTCTCCACCTCCCCCACAGCTTCATTATCTAGGGAGAGTGCAGGATATGGTGAGGGGGGTGAGCCCCAAGTTGGTGGTGTTGATAGAACAAGAAAATCGGAAGCATGGGCTGATAGATTTGTAAGTGAAATAGCCTTCCACAGATTTCGAGAGTGGTGGCCCAAAAGAAAATTGATTCCGGAGAGGCAATTTATTGACTTTGATCTTCTTCCTCTAAACCCACATGTGCAAGCACAATTCCGTACTAGAGAGGGTTGGGGGTTCTTCAAAGAACGTTGCATAGTCGCAAATGAACATATGGTGAAAGAATTTTACTGCAATGTTTATCATGTAGTGAAAAACTCAAAGGCGACACAAGTGAGGGACAAAGTGGTGATGTTTGATGGGAAGTCTCTGAATGAATTTTTGGGGTTCAACGAAGAGGACGAAACCCAATACATAGAAAAGCTGGCAATGAAAGAAGAGGTTCGCCCGTGGTTGGCCCAGCACTTGTCAGCCCCGGGCACTGTCCCAGTTTGGTTGAAAGCAGGAGAGAAGATTCTGAGAAACACGTTCAGTTTTGAAGCAAAGGGTTGGTTGACCTTCGTGTGTAGTAGGCTTGACCCCTCCACTCATGATCACACAGTTCCTATTCCTCGTGCAGTGTTAGTGGCATCTATTATGGCTGGTTTTCCTCTGAATGTGGGCAACATCATGTCAAGGGTGATTTCTACGGTCGGGCAGGAGACCAACACAAACTACCCCTTCCCGAACACTCTTTCCCTATACTTTAGAGAATTGAAGGTGAAGAAGAAGAGGTTTGATGTCCAGGTAGATCCAGTGGCCCCCTACTCATGGTACAGTCAGTTGGGTCCCGACAACCCAAAGAGGTCCAAAAAGCCTCAGGCATCCACTTCCACCGCACCTGGCCAGTCTGAGGAGCCAGCGGTTATTGAGCAGTCCACTGAGCCTTCCACCATCCCTGCTGCCAGTCAGACATTGCCTCAGGGCCCTTCTACTATTGCTGGTCCATCTACTGCAGCAGACCCGGATGTCCCTTCATCGAGACTCACCGGTTCACTGCCCACCAGCTTACTCAGTCTCTAGCCAGTTTGAACAACTGGATGTCAGCTACGACATCCAAGTTGTCAAACTTGGCCACTGTAGTTCAGGCACAGTCAGCCCCTTCCACAGTTGAGATCCCTCCTTCTATTGAGGAGACACCGAAGAAGATCCTGGCCAACCAGGAAAAGATGATGGAGACACAGAATGCCTTGGCTAAGGCAGTTGGGGCACACAACACAGCATTGGGTAAACTAGCTAGGGAGCACAGGAAATTGAGGAAGCAAAAGGCTTCCAAGGAGTCAGTGATGAAGTTGAGGGAGGATGTGGATAAGCTTTTGGCGGATCAGATGCCACTTGACTTACTCTTCGGGGAGCCAACTGTAGATCCAGCAGCAGTTCAGCCACAGCAGGAGGAGACTCCCAGGCCGAGGAAGAAGAGGAAACTCCCTAGCACTGAGGGAGTTGTGATAGAGGTGGCCCAGGTTCATGAGGGTACATCCAGTGTTCCACCGGTGGTTCAACCTGTCCTTGATCCAGCTCATGTCCCAGCAGCACAGTAGCAGCAGGTTGGAGACCAATCTGATGACCCGGCTACTACAGAGGATCCAGGGACGACAGGAGACCCCACGTATGTGGACTAGTCTTGAGGGGCCTTTCTATATCCTTTTACTCCATTTTTGAGCTTTTTTCGGTAGTTGGCATTGGGGACAATGCCAGCTTTTATTCGTGGGGGTGCGCCTACCATTTTGATTCTGATACACTGGATGACTGTATATATTTATTTCTATGTTTTGGATTGTCTTGGATTTTTAAATAGTTGGCCTGTATATAACTTTTAACTTTGGCTACTTTTAGACTCTTATGTATATATTCATCCCGTTGTATATTCTACTCCCCATTGTGCATATTCATTTGGTTTTTCTATTTTTCATTTTCAGCCTAGTAGTGAGGCTCGTAGCCTTTTGTTTCGGTTTTAGTGTTTTCAATAAGCCCTTGGTTTTCTTAATGCCACGGTTCTTTCCAATGGTAGTGTGTTGTGCGAACCGGGTGGCTCTTCCCAATGATAGATGGCGTGATAACCTTCTTAAGGGTTTGAGTCCGTTTTTGATTTTTCTTCTTTTTGATTTTCAATATTTTGTAGTTAAGAGGACCTCAGGCAAGCTTCACTTGGGCCTAACACATTTGCCTTTGATCCCATGGTCAAAGACATAATGTTGTGTTTAGGATGGTGAAAATTGTGGCCTTGAGACTCTTTTGTTGACCAAACAATCATCATATGGTCGTGTGGGGCCATTGCGCGCTTGAATTGGAACTAAGGTCGTTGTGGGCTCTCAACTCGATGTCTTTAGCAACCCCTGAGTGTGTGTGGTGAGAATTTGAATTGTGAGTCTGAGCTCCAAGCCGATGGTCTAGAACTTGCCCTGAATGTTCGTTGAGGCGAAATTATAGGTGAAACTTGAATTGAGAAGTGAATATAGGCCCTCCTTGGTCCGAACTTCCAAATTTGAACAATTTCCATGACCTACCAATGAAATGATCCCTAGTTCAACCCTTTTGAGCCTTAAACCTTCTTCTTTCATGAACCAAAGCTACAAGCCTATACCCGTTCTCAATGAGACCCTCTCTTGGACCCAAATCTTCCCTTGAGCAATGGCAAATATCTAAGTTTGGGGGGGTTGAGACAAGAAAGGCATCAATGCGGTAAAGAGGCACAAAAGCAAAAGAAAAGGGAGGCAATGAAAAAGAGAAAAAGACAAAAAGAAATACAAAAGTGAATAAGAACCGAAAAAGGGGATTCAAAGAAAACAAAGTGCAAAAAGGTTGTGTAAAAGTAGAAAAAGGAGAAAGGTTTGAATTGCAAAAGAAAGAGTGACAATGCGTCTCTCTAACCCCTTGAAAGAATTGAAAGAAGTGAAATACTCAAATGAGTCAAAAAGTATGCCATAATGAATCAAAAGAAGTGCTAAAGGGAAGATTGAACCTAAATGAACAAAAACATGTCCTACCTTCACCGAAAAGCCTTCACAATGACTCCTCAAAAGCCCTATATGATCTTGAGTTGAGGGAAGCCTACATTAGTGGATACTTACATAAGGTGCAAGCATATGGTACCTAAAGCTGGACTAATGACCTTCTTTGTGAGAGAAATGAGTGAAAAATCCATCAACCTCGGGTTGTGTGTCATTACTTTAAAAGGTGAGGTTCGCTTAGGGAGAGTTGAGGATGTGTGAGTTTGGGTTCCACAAAGACCAAGGTATTTGAGAAAAGCGCCTTGATGAAATAAGTCAACCCTTGATGCTCTCGTGTCACATTTGATCCATAGTTCTTAAAAGATTAAAAATGTGTTAATGATGCATTCGCATTGAGGGCAATTGTTAGTCCCAATTGATGCGTGATAAGGCTTCCTTAGGATAAGCTGGAATTACTTGGATGTTTCCTTTTTAGGGGTGGGTCTTCATTTATTTGCTTGAGGACAAGCAAAGGTTTAAGTTTGGGGGAGTTGATAACTGGGATTTTAACACGTTTTATGCCCATACTTGCCTATGCTTTATGTATGAATTGTTATAAAATAGACCCAGAATGCTTACAAAGTGCGCTTGATTGCAGGTTTGAGCGACAAGATGACAAAAGTCAAAAATCGGCTCAAAACGGAGTGAAACCTGCTCAAGTTTCAAAAATCATTGAAGTGGGGACAAGAGGACCTAGCGCGGACCGCACTGATTTGCTGCGCGGCCGCGCTAGGAGATTCAGAGAGCATCCATTTCAGGGGTTTCCATGTGCGGTCAGTGCTCCTTTCTACGCGGTCAGCGCTGGTGTCCACGCGGTCGCGCTTCATTGTTGTGCGGTCCGCGCCCATTAGCCTGCGCGGCCGCGCTACCTCTTTGTGCGGTCCGCGTCCCCAGCTTCAGAAGTGAGTGATCGAAGGCCAAGACCCCTACGCGGCCGCGCTGCATTTCTGCGCGGTCCGCACCAGCCCCGCAGGGGTATTTTTGTCCAGTTTTTCTAGCCTAGTATAAATAGAATATTTTATTATTTCTAGGTTAAGTTTTAGATATCAGATAGCAGCAGCACTCGTGAGACTCAAGTTTTAGCCTATTTTGGGCATTTTCATCTTGTTTTATCGTGGATTCTTGTAGATTAACATTCTAGTTAATTAATATGTTGATTTTATCTACTACTTCTTCAATTTCTGTTGCTATTATGTCTAGCTAAACCCATTAGCTAGGGTTGTGGCTCAACCCTAGTGTGGGCAATTAATGGGTGTGATTGTTTAATGCTTGAATGATGTTGGGTGTTTGCTATTTGGGTTAATTTTATGATTTAACTAGGATTTGGTGGTTGCAAACACTAAGTCTAGCTTAGTGGGTCTTGACTCTTCTTGAGAAAGAGTGTCTATGACTCCAAAATTAACCCAACAAGGAATTGGGATGGACCCATGAGAATGGTAGTCCCAATTAACGGGTTAAACCTCGAGAGAGTAATTACCCAACTTGAACCCTAAGTTGCTTGGGCTTGTTGGCCTATCCAATTAGTCTCGAGAGAGTCAATTGGGCAAAATCACTCTTTCTACCGAGAGGTGTGAGAGTGAGTGCAATCGTGCAACGGTTATAGCATAAGCCCCATAATCATCATTCTTGTATTAGGAATCTCTACCCGTTAGTTGACCACCTAGGTAAATGCCACGACCCTAGTGTCTTTCTCTATCTTGCATACAACCTAGAATTAATATCTTAGCATAATTTAGTTATAATTAGTAGTTGTTAAATTGTAGTTGATAATCATAAAAACCCAAAAATGATAGAAGATCAATTAGAAGCAAACACGCATTTCTAGGCTAAGCAAATATCCAACTCCCTTTCTAGCTCCCTGTGAAAATTGAAGTTGATACCACTATTGGGTAAAAGTATTAGCGCCCACTCTTCCTAAGGTTGAGTCCGCTGCGCGATTCAGTTCGCCGTCAGGATCGAGAGGAGAGGGAGGCCAAGAGGCCTCGAGGTTCTGGCAGTTACAGTGGCGCTCCTTCGAGGGGCCAGTTCCGGCAGGGTCGGGGTCGTTCTTTCAGGACCGCTCAGTCGGCTCGTCCCGAGTATCGCGGGGCATCTTCAGGTCGTGGTCATCATGGTTTTTAGCAGAGTCAGCCTTCACTCAGCACTCTTCCAGCACAGAGTTCATCTCGTGCCCCGTCTGTTCATGGTTCTTCTAGGCCGAGTGTGTCAGCTAGTCACTCCGGCGCGAGGGGTTCCCTTCAGTCCCATTCTCCGGCACCTGGGAGTTGTTATGAGTGCGGAGAGTTTGGACATATGTGGAGGCAGTGTCCTCGTCGTGCTGCTAGCTCATCTCAGCAGAGGGGTCAGCCCTCGTCTTCTGGTCCAGTTTCTTCAGCACCCGCCCCGCCAGCTAGGGGAGAGGGTCAGGCAGCCAGGGGTCGCCCCAGAGGTGGAGGTCGATCAGGCGGTGGTCAGGCCCATTTTTATGCTCTTCAGGGCAGGACAGATACTATGGCTTCGGATGCTGTTATTACAGGTATTATTTCAGTCTGCCACAGAGATGCCTCAGTCTTATTTGATCCCGGTTCCACCTATTCTTATGTGTCCTCATATTTTGCTCATCATTTGGGTACGTCCCAAGGGTGTCTTGCTTTACCTGTTCATGTACCTACCCCGGTGGGCGATACTGTTGTTGTAGACCATGTATACCGGTCATGTTTGGTTACTATTGGTGGTCTGGAGACCCGAGTTGATCTGTTGCTATTGAGCATGGTGGATTTTAATGTTATTTTGGGCATGGACTGGCTATATCCGTGTCATGCTATTCTAGACTGTCATGCTAAGACAGTCACTTTGGCTATACCGGGTGTACCGAGGATCGAGTGGCGTGGTGTGACTGATCATGTTTCTAGTAGGGTGATTTCATTCCTAAAGTCCCAGCGTATGGTTGGGAAGGGCTGTCTTTCATATTTGGCATTCATGAGGGATGTTGGAGCCGAGACTCCTTGCATTGATTCTGTTCCAGTTGTGAGGGAGTTTCCCGATGTTTTCCCTGCAGACCTGTCGGGCATGCCCCCGGACAGGGATATTGATTTTGGTATTGACCTGGTGCCGGGCACTCAGCCCATTTCCATTTCGCCATATCGTATGGCACCAGCGGAGTTGAAAGAATTAAAGGATCAGCTTCAGGAACTCCTAGATAAGGGGTTCATCCGGCCTAGTGTGTCACCGTGGGGTGCACCGGTTCTGTTTGTGAAGAAGAAGGATGCCACCATGAGAATGTGCATTGACTATAGGCAATTGAACAAAGTAACAGTGAAGAACAAGTATCCCCTACCTCGCATTGATGATTTATTTGACCAGCTTCAGGGAGCGAGGGTGTTCTCCAAGATTGATCTCCGTTCGGGCTATCACCAGTTGAAGATCAGGGATTCGGATATTATGAAGACTGCTTTCAGGACTAGATATGGGCACTATGAGTTTCTTGCTATGTCCTTTGGGCTGACTAATGCCCCAGCAGCGTTCATGCATTTGATGAACAGTATGTTTCGGCCATATCTGGATTCGTTCGTTATTGTTTTTATGGATGATATTCTGGTGTACTCGCGTAGCCAGGAGGAGCATGCACAGCATTTGCGAGTTGTATTGCAGAGATTGAGGGAGGAGAAACTTTATGCAAAGTTCTCCAAGTGTGAATTTTGGCTTAGATCAGTAGCTTTCTTGGGGCACGTGGTGTCCAGCGAGGGTATTCAGGTCGACCCGAAGAAGATAGAGGCGGTTCAGAGTTGGTCCAGACCGACCTCAGCCACGGAGATTCGTAGTTTCCTTGGGTTGGCAGGTTATTATCGCCGGTTTGTTTAGGGATTTTCCTCTACTGCATCGCCCTTGACCAAGTTGACGCAGAAGGGTGCTCCATTTGTATGGTCGGACGAGTGCGAGGAGAGCTTTCAGAAGCTCAAGACAGTTTTGACCTCAGCTTTAGTATTGGTTTTGCCATCAGCTTCAGGTTCTTACACTGTATATTGTGATGCTTCGAGAGTTGGGATTGGATGTGTATTGATGCAGGAGGGTAGAGTTATTGCTTATGCTTCTCGTCAGTTGAAGCCCCACGAGAAGAACTACACTGTACATGATTTGGAGTTGGCTTCTATAGTTCATGCTTTAAAGATTTAGAGGCACTACTTGTATGGCGTATCTTGTGAGGTATTCACCGATCATCGTAGTCTTCAACATCTATTCAAGCAAAAGGATCTTAATTTGAGGCAGCGGAGGTGGCTAGAGTTACTTAAGGATTATGATATTACCATTTTGTATCACCCGGGGAAGGCCAATGTAGTGGCCGATGCTTTGAGCCGAAAGGCAGTTAGTATGGGGAGTTTGGCGTATATTCCAATTGGGGAGAGGCCTTTCGCAGTTAATGTTCAGGCCTTGGCCAATCGGTTGGTGAGACTAGATATTTCGGAGCCTAGTCGGGTGTTGGCTTGTGTGGTTTCTCGGTCTTCCTTGTATGATCGCATCAGAGAGCGCCAGTATGATTATCCGCATTTGCTTGTCCTTAAGGACAGGGTTCATCATGATGATGCCAGGGATGTGACCATTGGTGATGATGGCGTGTTGAGGATGCAGGGCCGGATTTGTGTGCCCAATGTGGATGGTCTTCGGGAGTTGATATTGGAGGAGGCCCACAGCTCGCGGTATTCCATTAATCCGGGTGCCGCAAAGATGTATCAGTATTTGAGGCAACACTATTAGTGGAGAAGGATGAAGAAGGACATAGTAGGGTTTGTAGCTCGGTGTCTCAACTGTCAGCAGGTAAAGTACGAGCATCAGAGGCCGGGCGGTGCACTTCAGCGGATGATTATTCCAGAGTGGAAGTGGGAGAGGAGTACTATGGATTTTTTGAGTGGTCTCCCTCGGACTTTGAAGAAGTTCGATTCGATTTGGGTGATTGTGGACCGGCTGAACAAGTCCGCGCACTTCATTCCAGTATGTACTACCTATTCTTCAGAGCGGCTGGCAGGGATCTTTATCCGGGAGATTGTCCGATTGCATGGGGTTCCAGTGTCTATTATCTCAGATAGGGGTACTCAGTTCTGGAAGACTTTTCAGCGGGAATTGGGTACACAGGCGGAGCTGAGCACAGCGTTTCATCCTCAGACGGACGGGCAGTCTGAGCGTACTATTCAGATATTGGAGGACATGCTGCGTGCCTGTGTTATTGATTTCGGGGGTTCTTTGGATGAGTTTTTGCCGCTTGCCGAGTTTGCCTACAACAACAGTTATCAGTCGAGCATTCAGATGGCTCCGTATGAGGCATTGTATGGGAGGCGGTGTAGATCTTCGATTGGATGGTTCGAGCCCGGCGAGGGTAGGTTATTGGGGACAGAGATGGTTCAGGGTGCCTTGGAGAAGGTGAAGCTGATTAAGGAGAGGCTTCGTACAGCTCAGTCGCGTTAGAAGAGTTATGCGGACCGGAAGGTTCGAGATGTGTCTTATATGGTTGGTGAGAAGGTCTTGCTGAAGGTTTCGCCCATGAAGGGTGTTATGCGGTTTGGGAAGAAAGGGAAGTTGAGTCCGCGATTTATTGGGCCTTTTAAGGTACTTAGGAGGATTGGGGAGGTGGCTTATGAGCTTGCCTTGCCACCCAGCTTGCCAGGCGTGCATCCGGTATTTCATGTTTCTATGCTCCGAAAGTATGTTGGGGACCCGTCTCATGTATTGGATTTCAGCACTGTTTAATTGGATGATGATTTGACCTATGATGTGGAGCCAGTGGCTATTTTGGGTCGTTAGGTTCGAAAGTTGAGATCAAAGGATATAGCTTCGGTGAAGGTGCAGTGGAGAGGTCGGCCGGTGGAGGAGGCTACTTGGGAGACCGAGCGGGAGATGTGGAGTAGATATCCTTACCTGTTTGAGACTTCAGGTATGTTTCTTGACCCGCTCGAGGACGAGCGTTTGTTTTAGTTGGAGAGGATGTGACGACCCGGCCCGTCGTCACGTTAGTTACCGCCCTGTTTTCCCCGTTTTCTGCTTCTTCATGCTTCATTATAAGAGTCTTGGGTGAATGAGTCGATTTGGATTGGTTTCGGAAAGAAATGAGACACATAGTCTCTTTAAGGAAGGTTTGTATTAGAAAAGTCAACCGGATGTTGACTTGTGAGTTAGAGGGCTCGGATGTGATTTCCGGTGATTTGGTTAGCTTTGGGGGATGATTTGTGACTTAGGAGTGTGATCGGAATTGATTTTGGAGGTCCGGTGTAGAATAAGGCTTGAATTGGCGAAGTTAGTATTTTGGCGAATTCCGGTTGATAGGTGAGATTTTGATCCCAGGGTCGGAATGGGATTCCGAGAGTTGCTGTAGCTTCGTTAGGTGATTTTGGATGTGTGTGCAAAATTTCAGATCATTCAGAGGTGTTTTGGCCGGGTTTTTAATCAAATGCGTAATTCGGAAGTTTTGGAAGAACTTAGGCTTGAATCCGATGTAATTTTGGAGTTTTGGTGTTAATTGTGGTGTTTTGATGATTGGAGCAAGTTTGAATGATGTTTTAGGATGGGTTGGCACTTTTGGTTGAGGTCCCGGGGGCCTCAGGGTGATTTCGGATGGCCATCGGGTTGATTTTAGACTGGTGATTGCTGAAGTTTAGCTGATATCTGGTATTTCTGCATCTACTGAAAGGGGGCCGCAGATGCGAAGTCATGAGGCGCAGGTGCGAGCGTGGGTCGATTGGGGAATTTTCGCAAAAGCGAGGGAGGTTTCCGCAGGTGCGGTACCCGCTGATGCGGTTATTGACCGCAGAAGCGGCCCTTGGCCTATTGAAAATCCGCAGAAGCAGAGGTGCAACCGCAGAAGAGGAAGTCGCATGTGCGGTAAAGTAATCGCAGATGCGGAAACGACTGTTCAGAGAAGGCTTTTAAAGCTCATTTTGTTCCGCGAGCTTGAGTTTATTTCCACCATTTTTGATCGACCTTGAGAGCTTTTGGGCAGAGTTTGAAGGGGGTTTCGACTAGGTGTGATTGGATGTGAGTTCCTTGACCTAAATACGTGATTTAATGGTAGAATTAACGTGGAAATTTGTGGAAATTCATCAAAAGAGGGTAAAGCTAGGGCTTGGGAATTTGGTATTTCAAAGTGGAATTTGAGGGGTCAAATGGACTCCGATTTTGGTAATTTAGATATGTATAGACTCGTGGCGAGATAAAGAACCCGGTGATGTTAATTTTTTGATTTTTCGAGAAGTGGGCCCGGGGCTCAGGTTTTGCCAATTTCGTGAATTTTGATATTTTTCGAGTCTTTTCGATTGGGTTATGTTCCCTTAATTGCAACGTATTCGTTGTGGTTTTGATCAGATTCGAGCGCGAGGAGGGCGATTTGCGAGGCAAGGGCATAGCGAGCTAGGATTTTGGCCGGCTTGAGGTGCGTAATGATAGTAAATGATATCCTGAGGGTTTGAAACCCTAGATTTGCACAACGTAGTGCTATATTGAGGTGACACACGCGCTTAATGGCGACCGGGGAGTTGTTTAATACTGGGGATTGTGACTTGATCCGTCCCGTTTGATATTTTACCGCGTATTTGACTGGCTGATTTGGTTATCATCGTGATTTGGGCTTATTGCCATGTTTTGTGCTTAATGCCGATTACTTGAATCCTTCGGGGATTGTTATCACTATTTCCTCACTATTTTGATACGTTATTTGAAATCAGTCTTAATAATTATACTGTTTTGCAAACTCAGCCGCTTTAATTGAATTTTGAGATTTTAATGATATTTCACTGTTGTTTGGGCTGAGAACTATTATTTTATTTATTTATGCCCGAGGGGCTTATGATGTTTCCGAACTGAGTGAGGCTTTCAGGCCTTGAGCGTGATGTGAGGAGGCTTTCAGGCCTCGAGTGTATTGTGAGGAGGCTTTCAGGCCTCGAGTGTATTGTGAGGAGGCTTTCAGGCCTCGAGTGTGATGTGAGAAGGCTTTCAGGCCTTATGTTGATATAGCGCTTGGGCCGTAAGGGGCCCCTCCGGAGTCTGCACACCCACGGTGAGCGCGGGTACCCATGTGATTTGAGAGTGAGCCCGAGGGGCTGATACTATGCTGTGTGACTGAGATTGAGCCAGAGGGGCTGTTACTGTACTGAGCGAATGATACTGGGCCCGAGGGGCAGTTTTACAATTCACTATTCATTTACTGTTTTACCTGATTTACTTGTCTTTAAGAAAATGAGACTTCGTTTGACTTTTTTTTACTGTTTTACTGTTTAAAGTGATTTACTGCCTGATATAGCATTGTCTTGTGCACTTATGTGTTTTCATGCCTTCTGTTATTATTTATTATTATTACTCACTGGGTCGGAGTACTCACATTACTCCCTGCACCATGTGTGCAGATTCAGGCATAGCAGAGTCCGCTCCTGAGAACTGATATTCTTCACAGGCAGGCATCGAGTTGGAGCTTCGAGGTAGCTATTGACGTCCGCAGCCCCTTGACTCCCCTATTTTATGTTATTTCAGTTCCTTCAGACTATTGTATCAGATATTCTATTTCTTAGACTTATAGTAACTCTGTAGTAGCTCATGACTTGTGACACCCCGGTTCGGGCTGTGTCGGGATGGTTTCCTTTGCCATTGTCGCTGTTTCCGTTTTTATAACTGTTTATTATGCGTTTTGGATTTATAAATGTTAAGTAATGGTTGAAGAAATGATTCCGTTGATCTGGCTGGCCTTGTCTTCACGAGAGGCGCCATCACGGCCGGGTTTGGGATTTGGGCCGTGACATCTCAAGAACTGGACCGCCATACAATCCCGAGCCCGCCGAGTCCTTGGGTAGCCTGGAAGATTTTATTTCTATAGCCGTTCTAGGCATTTAAGATTTCCAGTAATTTTGTTTTAAGTCTTACTTGTTTCAAAATAAATGCTCGATCCATCGAGCCAAACTTTGTCTGAACAATTTTCTCAGTTTTAATCAAATGCATTTGTCCTTTATCATTATTCATTACTATTTTTTTTATGCTTTTCCCTTCTACAGTATTATTATTACTTTTCCTGATGGACCAGTGACTGTGACATGTAATGAGGCAACGCAACATGAGGATAGTGATTCAGAGGAAGAAGACGAGACCGAGGAAATTGTCAGGGAGGTTGAAAATTTTGAGAATAAGACTAAGTCCAACTTGGACAAAATAGAAGCAGAAAATTGGGGAGACGGCGAGACCATCAAGGAAACCCGCATCAGCATTCACTTATCACCAATAGAGAAGGAAGAGTACATTCGTTTCCTGAAAGAGTATGAGGATATTTTCGCATGGTCATATGATGACATGACCTGTTTGAGCACTTCCATAGTGGCTCGCAAGCTGCCTACTAATGCTATGTGTCCACCAGTCAAGCAGAAACTCAAAAAGTTCAAACCAGACATGAGTTTGAAAATCAAGGAGGAAGTTACCAAGCAAATCAAAGCCAAGGTTCTTAGGGTGGTTGAGTACCCAACTTGGTTAGCTAACATTGTGCCAGTTCCGAAGAAGGATGGGAAGGTCAGAGTATGTGTTGACTGTCGGGATTTAAACAGAGCAAGTCCCAAGGACGACTTCCCACTACCGAATATACACATTTTGATCGACAACTGCGCCAAGCATGAACTCCAATCCTTTGTAGATTGCTTCGCGGGTTATCACCAGATCTGGATGGATGAAGAACATGAAGAGAAGACAACTTTTATTACACAATGGGGTGTATACTGTTACAAGATGATGCCATTCGGTTTGAAGAACGCTGGGGCCACTTACATGAGATCCATGACAACCATCTTCCATGATATGATACACAAAGAGATAGAGATATATGTGGATGACGTCATTATCAAATCCAAGAAGGCCGCAGATCACATAGCAAACTTGAGGAAGTTCTTTGACAGACTAAGGAAGTACAACTTGAAACTGAACCCCGCAAAGTGTGCATTCGGGGTTCCCGCAGGAAAGTTATTGGGATTCATCGTCAGTCGTCGAGGGATCGAGCTGGATCCATCTAAAGTCAAAGCTATTCTGGAGTTTCCACCACCTAAGAGCAAAAAGGATGTGATGAGCTTCCTAGGACGGCTCAACTACATCAGTCGATTCATAGCACAGTCCACAGTCATAGGTGAACCCATCTTCAAGATGCTGAGGAAAGACGCCGAAAAAGCTGGACAGAGGATTGTCAAAAAGCTTTTGATAAGATCAAGGAGTACCTGTACACACCACCAGTCCTGGTCCCGCCAGAACCAGGACGACCTTTGCTACTCTATCTGTCTGTATTGGATTGAGCCTTCGGATATGTTCGGGGACAACATGACGAGACAGGAAGGAAGGAGCAGGCCATATACTACTTGAGTAAGAAGTTCATACCTTACGAAGCACGGTACTCTCTGCTTGAACGCACTTGCTGTGCTTTGACCTGGACGGCTCAAAAATTGAGGCATTACTTCTGTGCCTACACTCCATACCCCATATCCAGGATGGATCCCCTGAATTACATATTTCAGAAGCCCATGCCTACTGGGAAGTTGGCTAAATGGAAAATACTATGGAGTGAATTCGATATCGTCTATATAACTCAAAAGGCGGTCAAGAGACAAGCATTGGCAGATTATCTTTCTGAAAGTCCGGTGGGAGAAGAATACGAACCCTTGAAAACGTATTTTCCTAACGAAGAGGTATCATTCATAGGAGAAGACATTACCAAAGCATATGATGGTTGGAGGATGTTCTTTGACGGAGACGCAAATTTCAAAGGAGTAGGCATTGGAGCAGTTTTGGTATCAGAAACGGGTCAGCATTATCCTGTATCTGCTAAACTCAGATTTCCCTGCACGAATAACATGGCAGAGTATGAAGCCTGCATACTAGGGCTCAACATGGCAGTCGACATGAACATTCAGGAGCTGTTGGTAGTCGGTGATTCAGATTTGCTTGTGCACCAGGTACAAGGAGAGTGGGCCACCAAGAATTCCAAGATATTGCCATATCTGCACCATGTGCAGGAATTGAGAAAGAGGTTCACAAAGATAGAATTCCGACATGTGCCTCGAACTCCGAATGAGTTTGCCGGCGCCTTGGCCACTTTGTCATCCATGATACAACATCCAGATAAGAACTACATTGATCCCATTCCGGTGAGGATCCATAATCAGCCGGCTTACTGTGCTCATGTTGAAGAAGAAACGGATGGAAAACCTTGGTTTCATGACATCAAGGAGTATTTGGTGAAAAGAGAATATCCGGAGCATGCAAATCACACTCAGAAATGCACACTCCGGAGACTGTGGAATCACTTCTTCCACAACGGAGGGAACTTGTACAGAAGAACTCCTGATTTGGCTCTACTAAGGTGTGTCGACGCGAAGGAAGCTTCTAAGCTACTTGAGGATGTACATGCCAGGACCTGTGGCCCACACATGAATGGTTTCGTCTTGGCAAAGAAGATACTCAGAGCTGGTTATTTTTGGATGACCATGGAGACACATTGCATCCAGTATGTTCGCAAATGCTTTCAGTGTCAAGTGCATGCCGATATGATAAAAGTGCCGCCAAACGAGCTCAATGCAACAAGCTCAGCTTGGCCATTCGCCGCTTGGGGAATGGATGTTATTGGTCCGATTGAATCCACCGCTTCAAACGGACACAGGTTTATTCTGGTAGCCATTGATTACTTCACAAAATGGGTAGAAGCTGCATCTTACAAAGCTGTAACCAAGAAAGTCGTCGCAGATTTTGTCAAGGATCGTATTGTCTGCCGATTTGGAGTTCCCGAGTCCATTATTACTGAATCTGTCAATTTTGCTCTTCTGTAAATTTGACATTGGTTCACCATTCAATAACGCAGGCTCTACGGACAGAGGAATGGCATCTTACTTCTAAGCTCGTTTCGTGCATGCAGCATTTGTGGTTGTAGGTTTTAGCAATTTTGAATAACTCCATAGGATGAGGATTGCTGTTTGTTGTAGTGGGAGTTTGGGCGATGGTGGTGAGGAGGGCTTGACCGACGAGAAGAAGGCCCTGACCGCCAAGCCAGATTGCCATATGCACGCTCAGACTGAAATCGCCTTGACTCAACCAAACTAATCCCCGCGGAGCTTCTCTCCCTAGGTTTTTTTTCCTTACAAGTGAGAATTTATACGTGGCATCGTCATTGTATTTGAATTTTATTTAATTTCTTACTTGTTGTATTAGATTATACACTAATATAGTAAGCATACATCTTCAAAAATAAATATTGATTCACATAAATACAAATTCAGATATACCAAAGCTAGCATTCTCGAGTAACTTAAGATTTTTTGAATAAATATCAAAAGGAATACTTCCAAACTAACTTTATCTCTATTTTTCTAGCCATCATCTATCAATTAATTTTTTTTATCATCCTTTTGAAATTATACAACTTTAAATTTTACCCAGATGTCAGAGCAAGGGAATTCTTATGATTAACTTATCTTATCTATAATCTTTTTACCATAACCCACATAGAGCTATTTGTGATACGAAAAATTAAGCTCTTTATACTTTATTTAGAGTTATCTTATAATCTTGTTTCACATAGAAAGTTTGAAGATTACCTGGGAAAACATTATATTTTTAGCAAGAAAAGAGTCAAATGTCAATAAGAGTAGAAGTGACAGACGATAGTAAAGTTCAAGCTGAAAACTTACACGTGCAACATTTCTTACTTTTATTAAAGAGTTGTTTCACACCTGGAATTATTTCATTTAGAGTTGAAGTCAAATTATTTTCATATAAAAAATCTGAACATTGTCTAAATATTGTTAATCTTTTCCGCGAAAAGCATAACCTAGTGTTTAAATGCATTGACCTTTAGAGTGGTGAGTAAACATATTATATCATGATTTGAAACAACATAGATATACTAAAAAAGCTACATAAAAATTATCATAACTTCAAAGCTTAAAATATTTTGGAAACTATTATCAAAGGAAATGATTATTTTGATTCGCAATTAAATAGTATATTTAGAACTCCATTGCCACAATTTTATTTGGCATAAGTTTAAATGTAACTCAAAATTAAGGAAAGAAGACTTAAAAATTTACAAAATTAAGATTTGAATAACGTACAATAAAGGTGATATTGGGGAGTTAACATTACTCAAAAAAAAAAAAATGGACAATGCAAGTTCATTGCCATCAAAATATTTTATTTGGTCAAAAATTTCCCCCTAACATAGTACTTAAAAGTGAAAATACGGGACTTGAATTCTTGATTCATTTATTTAACATAGTTTAGTCATTCCGTAGTCTTGGATATTGATGTCCCATGAAAAAATTAAGAATACATAAATGGTATTTTCCAAAAATAGTGTCATAGGTATGTTTTTGTCTGACTTACGCCAAATAGTGAACCAGGAAAAATAAAATATTAATATGCTAAAAGTACATAAGCGGCGAGACATAACATGTGTTGCTGCCTTTTTAACATGATGAGAGAGAAATGATACCTCTATATTGATAATAGTGCAAAAAAAAAAATCTTAATTACTGTGACCCCTACCAAATCTAAAGTGCTATAAGATCAACACTAAATTCGTTGGTATACCTTACTATCCTACAAAGAGTAGTAATGTTTCAAAGCTCATCCAATCCCATTCTTTTTCTGAAATACTGTGCTAAAAACTATTTCAGGTTTTGATTGCACATGAAAATTAAAACGAGAAGTCCAAAGTTAAGTATAACTTATAACAAAATAACATCAGGATCAATGATCTTTAAACTGCAATTATGCGTTTAGAAATAAGTTTTGAATGATCGTATAGGATTTATAAGCTTATTGGGACTTGAACAACGAAATAATTCAGTTAGTTAGCTGCAGTATGATTGGCTGTGTAGGCCTATATAGTATATTTGTGTTTCAGCTGAAGTACAAGTAGTTATGACGGCATTGTCGGCCCGCTTATTATTGATGATTTAGTCAGCTTTAGTTTCCGTTTCAGTTTTATATTTTTCTTTCGCAAAATTGTTTGCAATGCTGTCGCCATGGCCAAAGTAGAACATTATCTATTGAGTCCTTAGTTCGCAAGTTGGTACGCGAAGGACAGGTGAGCACCAGATCCTACCCTCGCCCCCCAGGTTTGGGCGTGACAAATGTGGTGTATCAAGAAAGTCTGTCCCTGGTAGTCTACAAGTACGGTCTAGTAGAGTCTTGTTTATGGGTGTGGTGATTGCACCACACTGTATTAAATAGGAGGCTACAGGATATTTAGGATGGTTACTTTTCATTTCTAAGTCCAGATTGGTGCGATAGAACTGAGTCATAAGTATCCACTCCTAATTCTTTGGCTTAATTTTTATTAGTGATGCCTATTACTACAAGACGATAGGCGTAAGCCTCTAGCAGGGTAGCAAGGCTATGAAAGTGCTGAACGAGATATAAAGTTACACTTTTGAATCAGACCCATCGAAGATCATGGGTTCTATTGAGGAGGATTAGGATCCTTTCGAGGATCCATATGGTCATTCGTCGACTGTTTTTGATCTCGCCGCTAGCAAATTGGGTGAGACAAGTTTCGACTTACCAAGCCTTAGTTTCATTATCAGGGCCATTGATCAGGGTTATAAGGGGGAGAATGGTGCCGGATTGGCCACAACTAGGTTTCCCCTCAGGCTCAAAACTATGTCAGGGTGTTAAAGACACAGTTCTTCTGAGGTTCCCAGATAGTCCACAAGTCTTTGGGAGTCCGCAATCAAGGTTCGTCTTGTGTTATATTATGGGACCATGCTGAGGAAAGAGGATAGTTTATGTTGGTAAAGAGGAAGGAAAGTATCTGATAAGGATGATGAAATTCTGCTTCGAAGTATGTCTTGATCAAGGCTCCTCATATTAGGACGAGGCAACGGACCCTCTACTGTAGACTTCTCCAGATGTCAGCTTTTAGTTGGTGAGCTCCACTTCTTCTTGGAGTATTACAAGGTAGGGTTTCTGAATATGTTGGTTGTTTTATGAGGACGTAGGAGCCCTGTCCCCGAAAACTTATATATATTATGGTTATGTTTTCTTAGAAGTTTTCTGATTAATACACGTGTATAGTGTGTCCGCCCTCCTTTTTCCTCGCGAGAACGTCCGGATTCGACATTTCATGATGGAAATAACTTCTTTTCCTTTTTGGGAATTGTGTTTTTTGAAGGGAGTCGCCACCTAACCGAGTTATGGTGCCTTAGAGGCACTAAGAGGATTAACTCTTGATTTGTGCATTAACCAGAGAACTATAGGGTAAGGGCTCGAAAATAACCTCGAGGGAAGTGTTAGGCACCCCTCTTGGCTCCACCAACTGTTGGGTCGGCCGAAATATATTACGAATTTCAGTCCAATAAATACTTGAAACAAATAATTACGAATAAGCATGTTTGTATAACTACAAATAAAAACATAGTTTTGGATTAAGTCATATTATAAAAACAAAAGGAATTTTGAAAAGGAGAGTCCTGGGTTGATTATCCTATAGGATCACCAACCACAAGTCCGGTAACAACACTCAATTGAGGGGCTACACGTGAACACTTAGCGCGTAGTCATTCATTATCCATCATCACCCTTCCCATCCCCTTAGTGGGTCATTCAAGCGAGTGTTTGGTCAAACGATTTCTGTTTGCGTTGCTGATTACCCGTCCTTCTTAATGGTTCCTGGAGGGATTTAGGACCTTTACGCTATAGTGGTTCTAGACAGACCCTTAAGTTTAAAGGTGGTAAATACGTAGGGAGCGACAGCAAGAACAATTAGCATTTAGCACACTAAGATAAAAAGGGAGAAATTAGAGGCTAAGGTTTACCCTCCTCGATAACAATGCACAGAGGCAGCAGCGAGCTCAAGCACAAATAAAGGGCCTTTTGTGTAAGAAGATCCTAAGGCATTTGATGTCTAAGTGAAAAATATCACAAAAGGACAGGCAGTTTTGTTGTAAACTCAAAAGTAATGACCCTAGCATGTTGCCTACTGATTTTTTTTAAAAACCTGTTTGAAACCAAACAACATTAAATCACAAAAAAACAGTTCAGAGTTGCAAGAATTGAAAACGCCTATTAAGCTTGCCTATTACGGAAATACTTTATGACTACTGTATGTATATAGTTGAAACCAAGCAGTTCTTTAAAACAGACTCTGTTTGATCCCCTTATAGGCGATTGCTGCTAAATGATAGAGTTGAAGGAGTTTTTGAAAGAACTTGTTTTAGGGGAAATAACCATTAAATTAATAGTTCGAAATGAGCTAATCATTTATCGAATTGAATTATTTTAAACTAAACTAGTGAGATCTGTAGCAGAATTTCTGGTGCGTTTCCTTATAGGAACGGTATGTAGTTTTAATATAATTTTCAGAAACTTTGCAGCATGATGAAATATAAAAACATGTAAACATTGTTTTTAACGGAAGCTAGGATCTGGGATTATATCTATAGGCATGGCATCTACTTGATTACAATTATTTTTAAGACCACAACATGATTTCTATGTATGGAATCACTCGAGACCTATAGGCTGATTTTTAACATGGTAACAGCAAGACATAGCAAAAAAATGTAAAGTCCTATAGGACATGGTTTCTGCATGGTAAGGAATCATATCGAAATGTAACTGTCCTTATAGGCATGAATGCCTACCCGCTACTACCCCGACAGAATGTAACTACCCCCACCCCTCCCCGTTCACTAGTTGCCCCAATATCGTTACAAATTATTACAGACCATATGAATGAATTACATAAGTAGATAAGAAATAAAGTATATGATATATAGAGAGCTACCAAGTAGGCCAGATTTCCAAGGCCTCTAATAGCCTCAAAATGCCAAATTCCATAGACAATTGTCATAGTCTGCTGACTGCATCAAATCTATCATCTAAGGATCTCAAGGGATCCCGCGGCAGTGCTTGCACCTTAGACTTGGTAACAAAATTGAATAAGATGCAGTGTGAAGGGCCAGCCTCAGTATGCCAGAGTTCAGAGTGGTTCTACGAAAGCGATCCCAGGAAGTACACTATGGAGAGGGAGAACCTATTGACTTTAGGGTAGAGTGAGATGTGCTTTGGACACAATTTGAAAGGTCTTAGTAGGAAAAATGTATTAAAAGGGGTTTTGTTTGAAATATAATTGTGGGTAGAGAAGGAGTCATGCAGTCTAAAAAACTTTGAAAGAAGAGCTTCATGATTACGACAACAGCAAATCAAACATGGATCCCAAAACACATTCAGCAATACTCGCAGGACAAAAAAAAACGGAGAAAGAACCTAATAAGGGGTGATGGGATTGGATACCATAGCAGCACAGATTAGCTAAAACACATAACAGGCAAAGGTCTTAGGAATTGGTACAGACATTGCTCAGACACAACTGATAAGCCATGTCACAGAACCAGCAATGCTTTAAGGGGGTTCATGTATAGGATCAATGATTTAAGATCAACTCAGAACTATACAAGTTCAGGAGTGCGACAATCTAATTCACAAGGAGACTCAATACCGGAAGAACAGATAGACCAAATCGGCTCGAGACAGACTACATAGGGGGGGGGGGTAACATGTTCGATACTGATCCTGAGGAAGGGGAGAGTACACAACATGCCAAATCATGTAATCTATTAAACTGCAAGTATTCACAACAAAACCATAAGTAAACAGCAAACTAGAAACAGGATGAACTGAAGCAATAAAAAAACCATATTGTTGTTTGGAATTGAATTGAAAAACTAAATACCAGTAAGAAGACAGTAAACAAAGTGAGGAGCAGGAGACACAATATTAGCCTTGGGCTTGCAGCGGGACTAAACTCAAAATAATAGCAAGGTAGCACAAAGAGAGAAGATGAGAGAGTTTATGGTGTGAGTGAGAGAGCTTTTTGAACCAAATGTTCGTGTCTTTGTGTTAATGAGAGAGTTGTTGTTGTATATATAGTAGTTCAAAAATTGAAAAAATAAGGTAAGATCATATAGCATAGTAATTATGGAAACTCGAGATCAATTAGAGCAAAATCAGGACAAGTACTCCCTTTAAGTTAGCAGGGATTAATTACAAACGTTGTAATAACAAGTTAATAGATAACAAAAGAATTAATCAGTGTATGACTATTAAGGAAAGATTCAAAATTCAGTAAGTAATAGGGTAAAAATTAGGGCTAAGTTCTATACACTCTAATTAAGGAAAATAGTCAGTTAAGATAAAAGTTACCACAACAGAAAAGGTAGGTGAAGTCAGTCAATTCGAAATAGAAAGAGTAGAAATTGAGGGTTTAAAGGAAAGGTCTTTTCAATTCAAAACCATAAAAAGAGGGAATCCAGAATCAATCAACAAGGAAGTTCACGATTCAGTATTAGCATATATAAATAGAGAAGATAAAATAACCAGACATAGCAAAAACATGCGGGTTAAACACAAGTATCGATAGAAAGAGGCAGTCTGAGCAGTCAAGATGATTCATAAGTTCATAGAGGATGATATAAAGAGGGTAAGAAAACCAGTTAGTGAAACACATTCGAAGCGAGATTCGAGTCCATAGAAACTCAAACAGAAACAGGCTGGTCACCAAAATCAAACGAAGAAAACTTAGAAAATCTAGAGGGTTTCAACATAGCAGTTGAAGAGGTAGAAACTTCACATATTAGTCGAAGTACTGCGAGAAAATAGAAGTTTAACATAAAAATCAGTTTAAATAAAAGTTATAGAAGGAAGATTCCCGAAAACCCTAATTTTGGAAAAGAAGGTGTGAAACACTTTGGAGATCGATGATTCTTGTAAAGAGTTCGAAGATAGCGTAAAAAGCATCAAAGAAATAGACCCTCAAATACATTTTAAAATCATGTACAGATCTTTGGAGATGTAGGCAAAAAATAATGGTTTTGATTCGACATTTCCTAAGAATCAACTAGTGAAAACATAGAAATATCGCACCCTATTTCGTATATCGGAAAAAGGAATTGATACGTCGGGGCTCCAGGATTGTCTCTCTGATATGGATCAGATTGTAACCAATATCAACCCGCTTTTCTTCTATTATTCCTATTCCAAGGCAAAAATTCAACAATCTCTTTAACCAATCTCAAGGAACTATTCATACGTTGTTAAATAGAAATAAGGAATGGTCAGTCGGTTGTATAATATTGTCACAGGCCAATTGTTCTCGAATAGGGTTCGAGAAGAACCAAGTAGAGATGAAAGAACTTGTCATAGAATCCCAAGGATCTAAACAAGTACAGCGTATTTTTGCTCGAAATTCACACTGAAGTTAGCTTCCAAGACAGCCAAATGACAAACCCTTAGATGCAAGTCGGCATGGCCAGGGCCCTTGAAGGCCTTAGAGAGGCAAATACATAGCATTAGAGGAGCCATTGGAGGCTTAGGAGTTGATGGGAGATCACCGGAGAAGACCAGGAGAAAGGGAGTCGAGCCGGTTCTAAGGAGATGGGTTAGGTTGAGTGGTTGAGAGGGAGAGGAGATGAGGGAATACGAGGCGGCGGTCTCTGAATAATTGGGCTAGGGTTAGGGGTCGTTTAGAATTAAAAATGGTAAGGGCTAATACGGGCCGCTGGCCTCTTAGATCAACGGCCAGGATTTAATTGATGCTTGGTCTGGTAGGCGGGTTCAGGGTTTGGGTCAGTGTGTTTGAAATTGGGGTGGGGTTGGGTTAAATTAAGGCTGAAATTGAAATGCAAATCTGGCTACATTTTAAATAGCCAATTTTCCCCATATAATTTATATAAATAATAAAATAACTTTTGGAATATAATTTGTTGTACTAATATTGATTTAAAATAGATATTTAACATTTTAAAAATATATGAGAATCAATTTTACATATATAAACGTAATTCATACATTAATAAGGCTAATATTGCAGTTATATGCAATTTTGCTTAAAATACAAAAATGCAATTATAAAAAATGACACAAAAATATTTTAACCATATTTTGGCATAAATATAGAATTTAAATGACTAAATCACCCCAACAATAATTTGAGGGTAATTATTGGGGATTTTATGAGTAAAAGGAAAGGAAATAAATCAATTTAAAATCTTTAAAATTATGGAAAAAATTATAAAACCTTATGCATGCTTATATATGCATATATATGCTATTTTGAAGGGTATTTATGCATATATTAAAAAAATATAGGGAAAAAATGGGTATCAACGCTGCCCTCTTTTACCCGGGAAGGATGAAGAGTTTTCGGGTAAAAAATGATGGTCAATTTTGACCGGATTGGAATGTGTTTGAAAGACACAAGCCGGGATTCTGGTCTTCGAGCTGCCTACATATCCTGGTTTTACAGGAATCAGGCCACGTGTAGTTCTGGATTCATTGGACGAAAATATACCGATGAAGTCATTACAAGGACGGACACGAGATTTTGAGTGGATGCAAAAGTGGGTATGGTGAACGGTCCAGGTTTGAGATTGTTAAAGGAACTGGAGCGAGGTCGCTCCTGCTAGGATACGGTTGCTTACTGGTTACCCGTAGATAAAAGTGCTACACACATGTATTTGGGAAAAATTTAACTTGATGCAAATTCCCTTTTGGACCCATGAAGGTTATCTTCGGACGGTTGAAGATGACGTCCTAAAACCATGCATCCTGGTCCATGACGTTCGGTGAGGATTCGCAGGCCATGAAATGATGTTCTCAGGCCATGAAGATGGTGCCTCCGAACCATGAATCATTTGAATAATGAAATGCAAAGTTTTGAGAGCCTCAGGCCATGGCATGGTGTCTTCCGGCTGCGAGGATGATTCCTTTAGACTATGACGCCTTTGGATAGGTTGGCGATTATTCAGCCCATGATATGCAATAGTCTAGATGTTATCAAGACAATGCTTAGTCTTGTGAAATGGAGGGCAGAGCTTAGCACGATCGAAAGCAAATAAAGAGTTCTTAGAAATAAAGCAATATTCGTGCAAAGAGGGACATTGCTTAGTCCCATGCAAATAGGGAGCAGGGCTTAGACCCAATGCAAGTATGGAGTCAAGGATTAGACTCATACAAATGTTGAAGGTAGGGATTGCTCATGCAAATAGGAGTTAGGGATTAGACTCATGCAAGTAGGGAGTCAAAGATTAGACTCATGCAAATGGGGAGGCAAGGATTAACCTCATACAATTATGGGGCAGGATTAGCCTCATGCAAGTATGGAGCAGGGAATAGCCTCATGCAATTGATAAGGGGCAGGGATTGCCTCATGCAAATATGGAGGCAGGGATTAGCTCATGGAGTCAAGATTAGACTCATGCAAATGGGGAGGTAAGATTAGCCTCATGGAGTCAAGGATTAGACTCATGCAAATAGGGAGTCAGGGATTAGACTTATGCAAGTATGGAGCGCAGGGATTAGCCTCATGCAAGTATGGAGGCAGGGATTAGCTCATGCAAATATGAAGGCAGAGATTAGCCTCATGGAGTCAAGGATTAGACTCATTCAAATGGGGAGGCAAAGGATTAGCCTCATGGAGTCAAGGATTAGACTCATGCAAATAGGGAGTCAAGGATTAGACTCATGGAGTCAAGGAATTAGAACTCGTGTAAGTATGGAGGCAGGGATTAGCCTCATGCAAGTATGGAGGCAGGGATTAGCCTCAATGCAAGTATGGGGGCAGGGGTTTAGCCTCATGAGTCAAGGATTAGACTCATGCCATAGGGAGGCAAGGATTAGCCCTGCAGGTTATGGAGTCAGGATTAACTTATGCAAGTATGGAGGCAGGATTTAGCCTCATGCAAGTATAGAGGCAGGGTAAGCCATGCAATGGAGTCAGGGATTGGACTCATGCAAATGAGGGAGGCAGGGATTAGCCTCATGCAAGATATGGAGGCACGGATTAGCCTCATTGCAAGTAGGGAGTCAAGGATTAGACTCATGCAAATGGGAGGCAAGGATTAGCCTCATGGAGTCAAGGATTAGACTCATTCAAATGGGGAGGCAGGGATTGAGCCTCATGCAAGTAGGGAGTCGAGGATTACACTCATGCAAATGGGGAGCAGGGATTAGCCTCATGCAAGTAGGGAGTCAAGGATTAGACTCATGCAAATGGGGAGGCAGGGATTAGCCTCATGCAAAAGAGCGAGCAGCAAGTAAGAGTAGTGTATGTCTTAGCTGGAGATGTAATTCGATGTCTGATGGCCTAATTGATAGTGAATTATCTTACATGTTTTGCTAATGCTTATCTTTACGTCGAAATGTACCTGCGTTCCAAAGAAAAATTGTAAGTTTTGTGGGGAAAGGTTGGTTCGTGCTCCTGTCGGCTGGCTTTGCTTTACTCGTTCTGAAAACCTTTCGAGTTCCCCTGGGTGACACCTGACAGTTATGGAAATAGAATTTTCGAAAAATGCAATTATTGATAAAATAGAGTTGTTTTGGAAACGTATCGATATATCAAATATTTTGATGAACTAGTGACTGTAACATGCTTCGAAGGCATTGCAACTCTCTCATATTGGAATTTTGAGGTCTTCCTCGAAGTTCTGCCCCAGTTTTTTAACTGATTATTAACCGTTTGACACATGCTGGCATTGGCTGGCCTTGCTCTGGAATTTTGAGGACCCTCCTCAAAATTCTCCCCAGTTCTGATCTTGGGGGCAAATGAAATTTTATTATAATATGACCGAACCCATAAGGCTTCCTATGTATCCCTCTTAAACGGGAATCAGGTCAAGCGTAGTTCAATTACATTAAATGAGGAAATATTAAATATCTAGGCATAGTACCTCTTGGCTGCGTTCTGATTGATCGATTTTGGCCATCTTCTCCGTCCATTTCTGCAAGTGTGAGTGCTCCTCCTATAGTACCCTATGAACCATGTACGGACCTTGCCCGTTGGGAGAGAATTTCCCTTTGGCTTCATCCTGATGTGGAAGATTTTCTTCAATACCAAAGTCGCCTGGTGCGAACTGTCTTGGTTTGACCCTTTTGTTGAAAGCTCTGAACATTCTGTTCTGATAAAGTTGGACGTGACACACTGCATTTCATCCTTTTTCCATCGATAAGGGCCAATTGTTCATAGCGACTCCTTATCCACTCTGCGTCGCTGATTCAGCTTCCTGTATGATTCTTGAAGAAGGAATCTCTACCTCGGCTGGGATGACAGCCTCGGTGCCATAAAACCAACATGTAGGGAGTTGCTCCGGTTTGATGTGCGAACTGTGGTGCGGTATCCCAACAAAGCGAAGGGTAACTTCTTCATGCCACTATTTGTGGTTCTCTAACCCTTTTCCTTTGTATCTTCTTAATGTTTTTGTTGGCGGCTTCTACAGCTCCATTCATCTGAGGTCCTGTAAGCTGTGGAATTCTTATGCTTGATTTGAAAGCTTCACACATAGCTTTCATCAGATCACCGAGGAGATGGCGGCCTTA